>NC_135482.1:147454331-147591730 GCF_052094955.1 Ictidomys tridecemlineatus | reverse complement strand
GATGGGCATATTTCTGTAACAAAAAACCCTAATGTATAAGGGTTCAACAATACCAAAGCTCATTTCTCATGTTTTGTGTCACACTTGTGTCAGTGAGGACTATGCTGTATAAAGTCACACAGGGACTGGGGTTGATGGATACTGAAACATATAGAGTCACAAATTTTCACTGCCTGAACACTGAAGTACATTCTATTAATTCCAGCATATTTTATTGCCTATAATCTGTTATATATCCCTAATTAAAAGAGTTTTGGTTATGTAATGGAGAAACTAGAAAGTTTGTGAGCTTTACTGTAACTGATTCACCAGGAAAATGTAATCCCCATGAATAAAGAAAAGAAAATTTTGACTTAAGAGAAATAAATTTTGCCAGCTGATAACTGATTTTTGGTTCAAAATGAACTCTATATGGCAACATAGATATCATTGTTAGAGTGACACATATAACATATTGTCCAACTAGGAAAATGTTGAGAATGAAAAGAGATTACAGTATCATTAACTATGTAACAAGAATAAAACCAGTCTGTCTCATGAAAATTGGAAAGTATGTCCATGCTAATCATCAGTGACGTGAAAATAGCTGTTTGATCAAAAGCACAAGATCAAAGTCTCTTTATTTTAATTTTGAGATAGGATCTACCTATGTTGCAGGCTAGCCTTGAACTTGTGATCCTCTTACATCCATCTCCTCAGTAGTTTGAGATTATAGGTGCATGCCACAGTACCTGGCTGTCAAGATTAAAATCTTATGGAAATGTATTGAGTTTGAGACTAGGATATGAGATGGGAAAAATATTAATATATGCAACACATCTGAAAAACATTATGTAAATGGATCAGAGAAAGAAAAAGTGAATGTGGAATTATAGTTTGGGTCTTGTACCAATAGAGTTACTCTATAATATATTTCAACAGGGCTGGTTAAATTGGAAAAAAAAAAAAAAAGCTCATGGAGAAAGTAGATTTGAATGTAGTATACTAGGACTGGTCATGAGTTAGTAGGATTCTGAGCACCAGTTAAGAATGTGGCAAAGAAAGAAAGATATGTTTGGTAGAAGCAATGCCACTTTATAACTATAAAAAGGACAAGGAGCAAAGATTGGAATAAAAGAATGTCCATAGCTTCTAGAATTTTAAGGGACTTTCTAAAATTTACTTCTATTTTTTTTTTTTTACTTTATTTTTTCTAATTTGTTATATATGATAGCAGAATGCAATTCAATTCATATTATACATATAGAGCACAACTTTTCAGATCTCTAGTTGTACAAAAAGTAGAGTCACACCATTCGTGTTTTCATACACGTACTTAGGGTAATGATGTCCATCGCATTTCACTGTCTTTCCTACCCCATGCCTCCTCCCTTCTCGTCCCTCCCCTTTGCCCTATCTAAAGTTTATCTATTCCTTCCGTGCTCCTTCCTCCTTCTATCCTCATTATGAATCAGAATCATCATATCAGACAAAACATTTGGCATTTGATTTGGGGGGATTAGCTTACTTAGCATTATATTCTCTGACTCCATCCATTTACCTGCAAATGCGATGATTTTATTCTCACATTTTCTTATATTTTCTCAAAAGAGTAGAAGACAAGGTTTTCTGTGGACAGTATTTCAGAAAGAGAAAAAAATGTGTAAAAATAATTGAGTACAACTAGAAAGAAAGTTATATATATAATTGTATTGTCATCAATACCAGTATCCCATTCCCTCTGGACAACCCATTTAAATGTGTTGTGTTCTTTCTTTTTTTTTGTGTTCCCTTAAATTTTGTATTTCTGGAAGCATATGTATATTTGCATATTCTTATAAATTATATTTGTTCAGAAAAGTGAGAACTGTACATATACTGCTAAGACATTATGATGATCAGGAGTATGACATTCTTTCCACTGTCATTTTTTGCAGTTGTTCCAATGATAATGAAAGTAAAATTATGATGATGACCCTTAAAAACAGATTTGTGTTTTTGTGTGTGTGTTATGTCTTTGAATAGAGACCTGTATTTTACTAAGCTCACCTGCACAATGTTACCTCTACAGAGTTTCTTGAACCCTGAAAGATCAATTTTTTAATGAGTTACTCTTCAACTCAAAAACACAGATCCTTTCACATAGGTATTTACATAATGCCAAATCTATCCTGGAACAGGATAAGTTTTGGTATTTAGATGGCACATACTTTATGTCAAATCAATATTTTCCTGGAAGAGCATTAAAAGAATATTGGCAAAGTTTATTGCTATGTGTAAGTCTATCAAAATATCATCATTGATAATTAATCTAATTTATGAAAGAAAAGACATCATAGCACAAAATTGGAACATATATAATCTAATGATAAAAGTCATTATTTTAGATCATATACCTGAATTACAGAATACTTAACCATACTTCTGTTTGTTTTGAAAAGTAATGAAAAATGACAGTTCTTCCAAAATTGTAACACATTTGCTTTTATTCTTCTATATGATATCTTATTTCATGCCTTTACATACTAACAGACATTTTATATTTTTTTTTTTGTCTGTTACACTACAATATAAGTTCCTTGAACCTACGGAGTTTTGCATTTCCGTTGCCAAAATATTGTACCAAATAAGAGGCAATCAGAAGAATTTACTGAAAGAATAATACATAATTACAAATCAAAATAATAATTCCAGTCATCTAAATGACTAATTTACTTGCTGCTTCTTCAAAGTGTATGACAAAGTATATGACAGAGATATACATAGAGCTCACAACATTTTCTTACATCTAAAACATGCTAGCCATATGCCACATTTACCTCTGTCACCTTCTATCAGCAAAAGAAAAGATTTTTAATTTTTGACTCACATTATTCAGATTCCATTAACAAGAAAATGCAGCAGGATTAGTACGTTTTGCATTAATAATTGCTAACTCAGATGTAGTTACTTCTCTTTTCTCAGAATAGAACATTTCTTCTTAAAAACATTTGGCAATATATAAGACTAATTTCATCATTTTGGGGGGTAAGATAAAAATTTGAATTTTTTTTCCAAAATAGCTGTAGATTACTGCAGTTATTACCTAATGGATAATGTTTTTTGTTTTGGTTTGGTTTTGGTTTTGCCAGGGCTTAAACCCTGGGTCTTCTGTATGTAAACATGTGCTCAACAACTAAACTGCACCCCAAATCTCCAACTGCTGAATTTTTCTGTTTATATTAGTCCACAATAAGTGGTTTGCAGAGTCAATCCTTTTCTTTGGGAATCTTGGGTTGATAATTGACAGTCATAATTCTCTGACTTACACTATTGTATCAACATTCCCTTGAATCGTAATAGAACGATTACGTAATAGATACCTTTCTCAAGGTATGTCATTTCCAGGCCATTCTATACTTATAATGAAAACTACATAGAACAAGAAGATGTGAGAATAACTGGGTCAGCTAAGGTAATCCTGGAACAGTCTGACAGGTATCACACTGCAGTATTCCATGACCAAGTTCATGTGGTCCCATAAGAGCAGTGGTTAAGCTTTGCTTAACTGAGCTCTAAACATAGGAATCTGCCAAGACTAGTCCTTCCAACAGCTCTCATTTTCCAGTCTGGGCTCATTACAAAGCCCTTCTTTCTAAATTGCTAGCGTAATTCAGACCATGGCCTGGAAGCAGAACAGTAATCCCTGGGTTTTAAGGTATTGCAGTATGTATATTAGGGAAAAAGATATAGAACAAAGGTATTGTTGGAGTTAATTATATTAATGTTAACTTGGCAAACATCTTTTTTCTTAAGTTAACTTTAATTTATTCTTAACTGATGTCTTAAAAACATAAATATACCTCACATGTAAGTGAAGGACTATGTAATGTTTCAATATATGTATGCATTGAACATTTAAATCAGGTAAACATAATATTTACCATTCTTTATGACAAAAACTTTCAAAATCTTTGTGAACTATACAGTATTTTGTTAAAGAATCTATAAGGAGTAAATGATTAGAGCATAGCCATTTTATGTTCCTGATTCTACATCTCAAATGCATTTCAAGTTTTACATTTAATAGTTTCAACCTGATAACTCTGTTAGGAAAAATTACACAAAATTGTATACTCTTCTATAAAAATAACAAAAAAGAACTAGGAGAATTATTGCATTTGGAGAAAATTTTGACACTTTTAGCAGTCTTTTAAACATCTGTACAACCAACTATGTAGATAAAGGAAATTGTCCTTTGTCTACCATAGAAATTATGGAACTTAGATATTCTAGGTTGTAGTTTTCAAGTTCTCTGGTTCTAAAGTATTTTCCATTTTTCATTTTTTTAAATGCCTGTGAGTTCCAGTGAATATAGTTAGTGGATTATAGACCCCAGAAATAGTCCATAAAAAGGAGTGATGTAATTTCTTGGGAGGGGTCGATTGTCGAGTTGGTACATAATAGCAGCATAGTGTTCATATTGATGTCATCACAAAATTTAAGAATTTCATCATTAAAGAGAAAAATTTAAATTAATACTTATCCTTTCTCATAATTTTTTTGTATTGTGTCAAAGTTTCTATAATTTCATGCAGATTTTTTTGTTTGCTTCATGAAGTGTCAAGAATGAATCTCAAAAACATTATGCTAAGTGAAAGGATCAAAATGTAAAATGCCACATATTGTATATTTGGTATGATTTCATTTATATAAAATGTTTTGAAAAGGAAAATATATATAGACAGAGATAAAAAGTTTCCTAAGGCTGATAGTAGGAATGGTAGTGAGTACAACTGGCACTTTTCCAAGTTTCATTAAAATGGTAGTGAGAACAACTGGCACAATATTTCTTTTAGGATGTTATAATTAATTTAAACTTGAATTGTCATATATTCTGTAAGTCCACTCATAATTAAGTATTGAATTATACACAAAAATAAGCAATTTTAGCATATATAACTGATATCTCAAGCTATTAAAAATGCCAATTACATCATAAAAGTCTCATATGTATTATCATAAAAATTGATGTTTTGATAATATGTGAAGTATTTAATAAACTCCAATTCTTTCTCATTTTGGTAATGATTGTCTAATATTTCACAATTGCTAGGAGGTTCTAGCTAGAATAAAAAGAAAAATAGTACTAATGCATAACTAATATAACAGGTTTTTATTAATAAAATGTTTATCATTGATATTGAAATAGGACCAAGGTCCCCTGTAATTCTGGTTCTTGCATAATATATCATGAAGCACTCTGGAATAACATATAGGCCAATGTCATAGGGATATCCCCATACTAGAAGGGTAGGTGTTGAACGCTGTGAAAAGTCACAGGACATTATCAAAGTATACCTCTCAAGATCTTCAATTAAAAAATACAGCATTCCATGGTGATCAGTACAATGGAGAGAATCATCTGCAAGGAAGTAGTTAGCTGAAATAAATAGTGCTAACAGGGAAGGTTCTGGTCCCAAAGAGACTTTCACAAAATACTTGCAAGAGTTGAGAGAATGATCCAAAAGGCAAAGAGTATTAGTCACTGGAAACAGAAAGCAGGGTAACCCTAAGGAAGAAGTGTGACCTTTGGTTGAAAATTTTAATGAAACTTGGAAGAGCAGCCAGGAGAGCATAGGCCTTAAGGATGGGTGAGGCAACATGAAACCTTATTTCACTGTAGGTTGCAGGTCCTTGTAAATAGGTTGATTTTATCCCAAGTGAGATGAAAAAACAAGAAAGGAACTGGGTGGACAAGTGAGATAATCTGACTTAGTTTTTAAGAGAGTCTTTCCAGTGCTATATTGGAGTACTGTATTGAGAATCCTAAAGTTTATTAAAGCAATACAAGTGTGGAGCCAGGTGAACAACACTGCTAAACTTCTGACTGTAGAGAACACTGTTTGGGTTATATTCTAGGTGGGCTGCAGCCTCTGGAGCATAAAGCCAGAGGTACTCTTTGGAAATGCTCATCACAGTAGCCATGTCAGATTGTTCTACAGTGGGATTTGTTGTGTATGTTAAGTTCTTAAGAATTACTTGCATTGATTCATATAACACTATTTAATCTTTTAAAAGGACAATGTTATTCTTTCTCCATATGTGTGTGTCTGTGCATTTACATACAACATGGCGTATATTACATTATACTAAAATGGTGGTTAATATAGTGACTTTTAGAGCATATTGAGTGGTTATGAATATTGGCTCTACTTCTGACTTGTTTTGTGATTTTAAGAAATTTAAATAATTAAACTCTGCATCTGTTTTCTTATCTTTTAAATGACATTAATGATAGAAAATTTTCCTGTTAGAAATTTTATGAAGATTGAATAACTTAACACAAATAAAACATTTAGAAATGCAATTGTTCAATTGGGCTAGATGCTGCTCTTGTTATCATTACTGCTGCTCTGTGATTGTTATTTATCTTTACCCTTGTGGAGAAAAGTTTATTCTCAATCTTTCACTATTATAAACACTGCCATAAACACTCTTTATGAGTATAATAAATATTTTATGCACTTTTGAACAAGATACTTCTCTTGTGTACGTATTTCTATGAAGTTAGGTCTCAAGGTAAGTCTATCTTCAATTTACTGGATATTTTAAAATTGTTCTTCAATATCTTTGTAATAATGTATACTACTGTCAGCAATTGTATGACTTAAGTTTAACCACAATATTATCATCAGTTGATACTGTCACACTTGGCACCTTGAGGTAATATATCATCATTGCATTAATTTTCATTTCCCTAAATCATGGCTGGTTTAACACTTTTTCAAGTGTTTGTATCCCCTTTTTAGAAACTTCTCTATATGCACTTAGCATATTATGGTTTTTTTTTTAAAATTAATGGACAGTTTTTTTATGTATTTAAATTTAGCATTTGAAAAATCATATTGGTTCATTTTGCCAACACCTGCAAATTTTCTGTTTTGTCATTTAACTATGTTTACATTGTCACTCTGTAGAACAGATTTTTTTTAGTTGTACTGATAAAATGTCACAATATGAGTTTCATCAAATTCATATCTTTGTAAGGACTACTGTATAATTTTATCTGATTTAATTTATATGGAAAGATAGTTTATATCCTGTTTATAGAACAGTCTACTTTTTCCCATTAATATAGAATATGATACTATCAAGTTCACACATGGCTCTATTTCTGTTCCCCTAGTGTCTTCCTTTTATCTGGTCACATATTAGCTCATAGATGAGTGTGATAATTTCCAGTTTTTTTAACTACTATTGTTTATGAATATGGTTTTGATCTAGTAGGCCCTTTCCACTTTTTTTTTCAGAATTAGCTCAGGTTTTCCAGGTGATATTTGCCTCATACTCTTCCTTATACATTTTTCTTCCCTCTCCTGTTATCACTAAGTTCTCTATTTCAGAATATCAGCTATATTTGCTTTTTATATATCAGTTGTATATTTCAACCAAGAACCATGGTAGCGAAAAGATTATCTGGTTAAAAAGCAAAAACAAACAAACAAATAAAAATACTTAGAGTATATTAGAGGTCTCACACATTTTTTAAAAGGCAGGTAGATGATGCTGAGAAATAATCATCATCAAAGGCATCTCCAAAAAGATAAGAAGTCTGAAGCTAGGAGCGTGTGACTAGGCAGCTTGAAGAACAGACTGTGGAGAGCTGCCTCTGCCAGCCTCACCATGCCTGAATGTGCTTCATCTTGTATTGTACTCGCTGTGTCACATGCTAAAAATCTGGTCCCACGGAAGAACATGTTCTCATCTAGTCGTTGACTTCATTCTTTTCCTTTGGTCTTATAGCAGCTGACAGAGGAAGCATCCAGGAACTTCTGCATCTTCTGCGACTTCTGTAGGAGTGTCGAGGATAAGGAAAAGCTCTCATGGAGCTCAGTTCAGATTTTCTTGTGGCACTTGACATCCATTTTGTCTTCTAAAACTTGAACATCCTATTCCTGTTTCTCTTATAGACTCAGAAATCCATTTTGCATCCTTCGGGGCACAACCTGGATTTAAGGATATTCTTATCCACCTTCTACATAAATTTTTAATAAATGTTTACTGAATATCCCCACTCAGCAACTTCTTCCATAGCCAGTATTTTCTTATAACTTATGACTTGCACTTATATGAACTTCTAGAATAGTCTACAAACTGAACTATGTGATCAGAGTTCTTTATTAAAAATCTCTTTTCCATACAGCCTCCAAAATGACCTTTGAAGAATGCAAAACATATCATATCACTCTCAAATTTTGAGGATTCCTTTGTCTTTCGTTTGCACTTCAAATAGAATTGGCAAGCATGATCTGGCCTGTATACCCTAAGTTTATTTTCTTCAGTTTTCTTCAGTTTTCTTCAGTCTTTCTCATTATCAATCTATTCAGGGAATGTGGTGAATATTTTCTGTTTAGGGTTTTTAACTCTTCCTCTCGCTTCTGCTTGGATTGCTCTGCCTCCTGATCTTTTTCCAGATGACTCTTTCGGGTCATTCAGGCTAACTTTTCAACATCATCCCTTTAGACAGAGCTGGGCTCCCTAACAGTGCCCAACCTCTCACCCCAGTGTTTTTCATCACATTATACTTCATGATTTAGTTCAATTGTTTATCATGACAGAAATTAATCTTATATTCTGTATTTTTATCCTGTGTATCTCTCACCCACTAGAGCTTGAATTACATAAGAGTAGAGACCTATGCTGTATCTTTTATGAGGCAAATGTAAACATCTAGAATAGTAGTTATTACTCGGAATGAACTCAGTAAAGATATGTGGAATAAATGAATGAATGAATATGTGGAACCTGGTTCCTGTGCATATTAAAGAAAACTCTCTTATTTGTTTATGCTGTCTAGTTGGCATAACTCTTTTTAGCTGATATTTCTAGTAAAATTCACACCAGAACCCAGGGGGGAAAAATCACAGAGAAGAAAGATCTTATTTCTCATTACTTCCTCTTTCTACCCTCATTTTACTTTGTTCCAAGTGACAAGAAATTTCTGGCAATTATAAGTGTGTTTCTATTTACCTTCTTTTCTCACCAAATATTCCATTATCTCTAAGGTGGGAGACTTGTCAGTGTATCAGGATATTATTTTTCTGTCTTAACTGCTAATTTTTCCAAATTTCATAGCATGCAGTTTTGTTCTTGTTTATTTGGCGGTGTCACAGTTCACCCTACCCTTTTTTTTGTGCAACAATTAGGAGAGAAAAATCTAATCTGTTACATTCTACCATCTGGTGATAGAAACTCAATGTTTTTTTCTAACTTTAAATATTATAAAATTGAAGAAATTTCACTATATTTGTCTAAGCTGTGAACATGTGTGTTCACACAGATGGAAATAACCCTGACAACATAACCTAAAATAATAATTTTATTAATAGTGTAGTTATCTATTATTTGAATTTTATTTAAAATAATACATAAGTTTTATTTTTAAATTAATTATAAATAATGACTAGAAATACATACATTATTTAAATACATACAATGTTAAAATATACTTAATTTACTTCAAAGCTTTGTAGAAAAAAATCCAGTTGTAATATGTTCATTTAATTACTTATGCATGTAGGAGTTTCAAAAATGATTCAAACAAGTAATATTTTTAAAATCTAGGGTTACTGTTATGACAATAAATTCTTACTCTGATTACTTGGAGAAATTTATTATTTTGAACATTTATATAGTAGATTTAAGATGCAAATTAGCTCTAATTGTGCCTTTAAAAGGCATTCTATATAAACATATTGTGTATTAAAGGTCATGTTTCTTGAAGAGACATTATTTATAATATTCCAGAAAGAACAAGATTTGCCAATCATATTCCAGGCACTAGAATAGGAAAATGAATGAGATACACTGAAAGAGTTTAAGCACATGTGGGCATGAAAAGAAGCACAGTAGCAACGTATTCCATTAATAACTGCACTGTGGAGAAGATAAAATTAGCAATGGCTATCTATGGATAGAGACTGATTGGAATGATATAATTGAGTTATAAGGAATACTGCAAATGAAAAACTGTTTAACTAAATACCCCACTAAGTAAAGGTCATGCTCTTGTAAATATATAACAATTAACATTGCAAATTAGAAATTGAAAGTAAATGGGCAGGAAATGAATTAAAGAATAGAAAAATTTTCAGACACATAAAAGAATAAAAAGGAAGATGAATATGTTTGCAAATGTAGAAAAATTAAATTATGCTACATTATATATTAGATAATTTATAAGAAAAAGAAAGCAACTTTATCAAAAGTTTCAAGAAAAGGAAATATCTAACACTAAAAAAATGTAAATTTGATGCTTTGGTTTTGAAATCTTACTTTGTGAGATTTGTGCACCTAATTTTCTTCAATTTATTTTTTAGATTCATTGGTAAATCAGTACAAAATAATAATAAGAATGACACATTTTAAATGACTTTTTGTATCATAAAAAGTCTTCAATAAACTAATTGTAAAAGTTACACAATCAAAACAAAAATCAACAATCAAATAATGAATTCATCTGTTACAGATTTCTTAACCCCTTTAACTGTCCTTCTCATCACTAATCTCTTTCCCCATTTTAGTCAGGTAGTTGTCTGCTTTATGCCATTAAAGATTAGTTTGTATTTTGTAAAATTTTACACAATAGAATTATGTATTTTAAAATTTTTAAAAATCTGATTTTTTAAATTCAGCATAACTAATTTAAATTCATATTTTTAAAGGTAATTGCATGAGTATAGATTTCTTCTTTCTTTCTTTCTTCCTTCCTTCCTTCCTTCCTTCCTTCCTTCCTTCCTTCCTTCCTTCCTTCCTTCCTTCCTTCCTTCCTTCCTTTCTTTCTTTCTTTCTTTCTATCGCTATGCTATCTTAACCCAATATTGAGGACGCAGCTAGAAGCTGGTCAGTTCTCCTCCTGAAGTAGAGAAGTTCACACTTTCACTTTTTTTCTGGAGCCTTCCTATAGGACTCACTATAAATATGATTACTCAACCCAGCAGACAGATATCAGGTAATGAGACATCAACCCCTGGGCACTGAAGGTGGACTTTATTCAAACTAGCCAATCCAGGGAAAGCATAGAAAGTCTAACTAATCCCATGATGCTGGCCATACACAATCTGTCCCCTAGGCCACCAACTTGCTTCTGTGTGGCCCTGCCTGGCAGCCTTCTTTCCTTTATAACTGTAAATAAAAAAGAGTAGGATGGCATTAAACCAAAAAGCTTCTTTACAGCAAAGGAAACAATCAAGAACATGAACAGAGAGTTTACAGAATGGGAGAAACTCTTCTCCACTGGCACACTCCAGATATTAGTCTACAAGATATACAAAGAACTCAAAAAACTTAACACCAAAACAACAAATAACCCAGACAATAAACTGGCAGAGAAACTGAACAGGCACTTCACCGAAGAAGAAATACAAATGGTTAACAAATACATTTAAAAAATGTTCAACATCTCTAGCAATTAGAGAAATGCAAATTAAAACTACACTAAGATTCCATCTCGCTACAGTCAGAATGGCAATTATCAAGAATACAAATAACAGTAAATGTTGGCAGGATGTGGAGAAAAAGTTTTACTCATACAATTAAGAAGAATCAATCAAACATAAGGTTCCTATGTTCATATATGAATACATACAATGCTTATGGGACTGTAAATTGGTGCAACCATCATGAAAAGCAGTATGAAGATCCCTTAGAAAACTTTGAATGGAACCACCAAAAATTGACCCAGTTATTCCAATCCTCTTCATAGGACTTAAAATCCACACTAACAGAGATTCAGTCACATCAATGTTTATTGCAGCTCAGTTCACAACATCCGAACTATGGAATCAACCTAGTTGTCCTTCACAGATAAATAGGTTTTTTTAAAAGATGTGGTATATATTGGGCTGGGAATGTTGCTCAAGCGGTAACATGCTCACCTGGCATGCATGGAGTACTGGATTTGATCCTCAGCACCACATAAAAATAAAATAAAGATGTTGTGTCTACCAAAAACTGAAAAATAAATATTAAAAAATTCTCTCTCTCTCTCTCCCTCCCTCCCTCCCTCCTCTCTCTCTCTCTTTAAAAAAATGTGGTATATATAAACAATGGAATATTATTCATCCGTAAAAAATAATAAAATTATGGTATTTACCAGGATGGAACTGAAAGCTATCATGCTAATTGAAATAAGCCAATCCCAAAATCCAAAGCTAAATGTCCTTTCTAGTATGTGGCTGCTAACATATAACAAGAGAGGGTAGTAAAACATGGAAGTTAATTGGATTAGACAAAGGGTAATGATGGGAAGGGAGGGTGGGATGAGAATAATAAAGAAAGTACAATCAATCAAACATAACATTCCTATGCTCATACATGAATACATGTCAGTGTAACTCCACATCTTGTACAACCACAAGAATGGGATCCAAATTGTAATGGGTTGCACTCCATGTATGTACAATATGTCAAAATACACCCTAGTGTCATGTACATCTATAAACAACAAAGAGAAATCAATCATAAACAAGTTAAAAAAAAGAATTCTGCCTTTCATCTATCCAAGTATCAGTGAATTGTGTCTCACCACCAAAATAATCTTTAAATTTTAGGAAACAATCCTTGTTCATTTCTCTTTATTGATTAGAACAATTCTATTATATGAATATAACACAATTTTTCACTGTGTTCACTTCTGATAGTATTTCTAGTTTTCTTTTCTTCACTTTGGGCAATTAAAAGTAAATGCAATAACCATTGATTGAAGATGGTGAATTAGAGGAAAGCTGAATTTTAGTTGCTTGGGGGCTTGGGATTCAAGCAGCAGGAGTTCTGCAACTCAGAAAGGTGGGTAAAAGAGATATTTCACTAAAATTCAACATAGGACAGTCAGAGTGTCATAGAGATTCAGAAATGTTAGCACATTATACAAAGAGGAAAGAGTACATTGGAGCCAAGCTGCTTGCAGCCGTGGAGGGTGGTGACCCTGATTCATTGCAGAGGAAGAGATAACACAGTGAGAAACAGATTTGGTACAGAAAAAATCTTAGATCAGAAAATAGGTCTGGACTTAGCTAATCCATAGGCAACTGCCAGGCTCTAGGGGTGTGTTGATGTAATCTCTCCAGAGCAGATGCCACCTAACAAAGTCCCTGAGGTCTGATTAAACTTAAGCCCCACCCACTGGAACTCCACTCATAGAAAACTGCAACAACCCTACCAGATTGGGAGTGCACCAATCTGGTCTGGGTGGATAAAACTCCAAATGAGAGTACTTCCCATTCCATCATGCCTCATACTGATGAGAATAGAAGCTGAGACTTATTTCAACCAGCTGAAATCTTAGGCCACTCTAATTAGTGCCTCAGAGATCAACACAAAAAGAGGAAGGCATTAACAAACCCAGCCTTTATGCCTGTATGTGCTCTCTCCTTCTCTCTCTCTCTCTCTCTCTCATTCATTCACTCAGTACATAGTCCAAGAATTGAACAGAGAGACAGTTGGCCATAGACCATGCCCATCCATTCTCAGAAACTCCTTTGACCTCTTCAGTGGAGATTATTCTTTAATTTTTCATTAAGAATCTTTTTGCCCCTTTGTTTTCTTTTATTCTGAGTGTGTGTGTGTGTGTGTGTGTGTGTGTGTGTGTGTGTGTGTGTGTTCTTTCTGTGCTAATTGTTCTGGGATAAATATATATACACATTTCTTCCTCGCTCTCATTTTTAGCATTTTTAAGTAGTTAGTTTTTCTTGCTGTGTCATTTTGTAACAGTGGTCTGCTTTATGCTTTGAAAATAGCCCTTGCTGCTTTGACACTGCAACTTATTTTTAAAATGAACATTTTTCTTTCTCTTTCTCTCTCCCTGCTCCTCCCTAAATCTATCCCCTTCCCTAATCTCAAGGAAAACCAAATTACCTTTCTTCCCCATTTTAGGCAGATTTATCTGTCCTTAACTACACTCGTACCATAGGAATGGAGTAGTCCAGACTTTGGGGATGGTACCAGAAAATCTCAGAAATGACTGTATCTCAAATTAACAAGTAAATTGCAACTCCAACAGAGAAAACAGCCTTGAATCATCTCTTTAAAGGCCCCCTGTTTCTGCTGATGGGCAGAATCACAGCCTCTGGGACAAGAGTCCTCTGCGTTTCTCCTTTGCTTAAAACAGCAATGAAATTTATTTTTCTTGACTTTCAAAACTGTGTCCTCATTATGGGATTGGCATCTGGGACAAAGATCAAGATTTTGGTAACACTTCCACAAATTCCATAAAGCTCCAAAAGCTTCTGAACCACATGATTATGTCAGTCACAGTAAGACTCCGATTCTGGGCACCAATTTCTGGCCATCCTTTTCATAAAGATGTGACAACAACAAGTTTAGAGGATGAAGAGTGTATTTGTCACTCATGATTTCAGATGTCCTTGTCCATAGAGAGCTGACTCCATTGCTCAGGATTGGAGGGGGGAAGAACATCATGGCAGAAGAGTGTGGTGGAAGAAAACAGCTGGGAACATGATACCCAGAAGGAGAGAGAGAGAGAGAGAGAGAGAGAGAGAGAGAGAGAGAGAGAGAGAGAGAGAGAGCGCTCTCCATTCAAAAAGGGAAAAATATAAGCCCCAAAGGCATTTGCTCAGTGAACTACTTTCTTCAGCCACAATCTACATACCTACATGTACCACCCAGTTAATTTCTATCAGGGGATTAATGCATCAATTAGGTTAAGGATCCCCTAACCCAATCATGTGATCATGTAACCTCTAAACTTTCTTGCCTTGTCTCACACATGAGCTTTTGGGGGACACCTCATATCTAAACTATAACACTCCTACTATACAATTCAGCAAAATAGCTTCTTGGTATTTACTCAAGAGTTTTGAAGAGTTATATCTACACAAAAGCTGTAAGTGAATTGTTATAACAGCATTTTCCATAAATGTCAAAACTTAGAAACAATCAAGATATCCTTCAGTAGGTGAATGGATAAACAAACTGTGTTATGTCTGGGCAATGGAACATTCATCAGTGTTGAAAACAAAGAATTTGGAACCCAGCACTATGATGCATGCCTATAATTCCAGTGGATTGGGAGGCTGAGGCAGGAGGATCCTGAGTTCAAAGCCAGCCTCAGAAACTTAGTGAAGTCCTGAAAAATTCAGTGACTCTCTGTCTCTAAATAAAACATATTTTTAAAAAGGACTGAGAATGTGACTCAGTAGTTAAGCACTCCTGTTTCAATCTACAGTAGAAAATAATAGTAATAATAATAATAATAATAATAATAATAATAATAATAATAAGAAGAAGAAGAAGAAGAAGAAGAAGAAGAAGAAGAAGAAGAAAAAGAAAAAGGCGGCAAGCCATAAAAAGACTTGGGGTTCAATACATAATGCTAAGTGAAAGAAGCCAAATTGAAAGGCTAAATGCTATAGGATTTTAGTTCTATGACATTCTGGAAAAGGAAAAACTATGAAGACACTAAAATGATCAATTGTTGCTATGGAAAATGTAGGCCAAGTGCAGGGGGATTTTTAGCACAGTGAATATATCCTGCATGCCACTGTAAAGATATATACATGTCCTCAGACATTTGTAAAAGTTTTCAACATCAAGAGTGAACTCTAATGTCTACTATGTACTTCAGGTGGCAATGCTATATTGATGTAGGTACAATTGTAACAAATGCTGCACTCCGGGAAGGGATGTTGATAATGAAGTGGAGGGTTTTCATGTGTTAGAGTAGGGACATGTGGAATACTTTTTACTCTACTTTGCTTTTAAAAGTTTGATAGTTTTCTGGTCTAACATAAGATTATTTTTTCTGAATATTTAGTTTGATTTGATGGTAATGTGTAGTCAACCACAGTTTTGTACATTCTCCTATAAGTGAGCATTAGGTAAAATTTTAAAATTCTATTTTTCAAATATTTTATATCCCATTGATCTTTCTCCTCATTTATTAAGAGATATGTGAAAAAATTTCCCAACCTGTACTATAGAAGTAGGACAGTTTACATGATATGGTATCTCTTGTATTTTGCCTTAAAATCTACTATTTTATTATCAATACTACTTTACAACTTTTTTTGGGATAGTGTTTGTATAGTTTGAAAATTACTATCCTTAGAATTTCAGCTTTATCAAACATTTATTTTTAAGTTAGGCTTATGTAACCTCAGTATAACATAATAGATTTGTGGTTTATTATTTACATCCAAATACTTTCATTTTTAGCATTCTTATAGTTAAGTTTCATATGAATATATTTTGGTTTTAAATATATTATATTACAATTTTCTTATTGTCCAATACTCTCTTGTATTTTTCCTATTCTATTTTAATTAATATCATTTAATTTCATCTATCATTTATCATTTTATTAGATTTATAGTTGCATATGCCTTTATTCTTTTCTTGTGGTTACCACAGAGATTACAACATGCATCTTTGACTCAGCAAAGTAAATTTTCTTTTTTGTTAATGTTCCCAATCAAATAAGAAATTTCTATTAAATGTAGTTATCTCTAGTAAGGAATAATCAGATATTTTTAAAAATATTTAAAAAATATGAGTTTTTCCTGTTTATTACTTACAACATCAATGATTGTTCAATCTACTGATGTATTTCATCTTGGCTACTCATTAATATTATGAATTTAGGTATGTGGGTGTTTGTCTTTTGTTATACAAATTAAATTTGAGATTTAATTTTTTTTCATCACTTTAATCCACTACTAATTTTTCTTATGCTATCACTGTTTTTAATGAGGTCAGAACAAACAACCATTTTGGAACTTTTGAAAGTATTCTTTTCTGTACTCTCTTTTTTTTTTCTCCAAATTCTGGGATTTTACTATGTATATAGGCAAGGTATACATACCAGGCTTCTTGAATTTCTCAAATATGAGTTGATATATTCTGTCATTTAAAAAAAATACTAGTTTTTATCTCAAGGTTAATTCTATAGGTTTCCTCTCTTTTGTGAAATTCAATTACATATTTGATAGAACTTAACATTGTATATCTAAAAACTATTTGATCCTCCTTATTTTCATTATCCTACCTATGTATACTTCATTCTTGATACTTTGTTCCTGACACACTTTTTAGCTTTCTTAACTTGTCTTGGTAAGCTGTTGCCACTATATTGAGTATTTAATTTCACTTATCTTACTTTATATTTTTTTGTACTTTTCCATTCTATTCTGACTTTTTAATGATTATATTTTATTCTCTCTTACATATCAAGAATACCTGTTGTACCTGTTTTAATTTAGTGTCTGCAACCTCCATTTTCTAGACCCATGTCAGTGTATTTTTAACAATTTTAATTCATATTACCTTTTTTCATATAAGCTCCATGATTATGATTTATATTAAGTGATGTTATTATAAATATAAAATTATTTTTACTTACAATAAAATTTGAAAAGTGAAATGACAAAAGACAGCTTCAGTCTCTGTAAAGTATTATCTATATTTGGTTCACTCCAATGTGATCTTGGGATTTACTTATCCCAACCAAAATATAGTTCACTTATCAATATTTTGCCTTCTCCGTCTCTGAATACAGCTTTGTTTTTGTTCTTGTGAGGCTTCAAAAGAACTGCTCAGTTTTTCAGTTTCTCACTTACATTTTTCTAAGTTTTGAAGTACTTCTAGAGAAAGATGTGCATTAGATCTTCTCTCTGGATTTTTTTCTTCCCTGGCATGTTAGTTTTTCATGACTCTGATCAAAATATCCAACAATGACAACTAAGAAGAGGAAAAGTTTGTTTTGGTTCATGGTTCTGAATGCTCAGTCCATAATGGGACAACTTCATTGCAGAACACCACGGTAGAAGAGCATGGTAGAGAAAAAATGCTTATCTCACAGCAGCCAGAAAGATGGGGAAAGGGGCCCACAGGAAAGATAACCCCTTCTCAGCTACACACACAGTGACTCACCTCCTCCAGCCATGCTCCCCTTGCCTATAGTTACCACCCAGGCAGTCCATTCAAACTAGGTTGGATCAATTGGTTACAGCCCTTATAATCTAACATTTTTAACTCTGAATATTTCTTTGTTAACATAGGAAATTTGGGGGTAGGCTTTGTATTCAAACCATAATATTCTGCCCTTGGCCCTCAAAAGATCATGTCAGTCTTATAATGAAAAATGCATTTAGTCTATCTCCAAGAGTCCCATAGCCTTAACAGTTCCATCATTGCCCAAAAGACCAAGTTCAAAGACTCCTTTGAGATTCAAGGCAAATTTTGTCTCTGAGCTCCTGTAAAGATCAAAAGCAAGTTACATATATCCAGTGTAGTATGGCAGAGAATAAACATTCAAATTCTACAAAGAAGGAATAGGAGCATAGAAAGGAGGGATGGGGCCAAAGCAAGACCTAAGCCCATAAGAGAAAACATTTATTGTAACTTCACCTCTGCCAACTGTGGCACATGGTGAGGAGATGTAATTTCCAAAGGGCTTAAGCAGCCCCATTCCTTTGGGGTTACTGTTACAGTGCACATGGACCCTCATTTAGCCTGGATCTTTGCAGTCAGCAGCTTTTGTTGACAAACAGTCCTTGTTACTGTCATCGCTTAATTCCTGGGGCCTGCATTCCAGCTTCAGCTTCACCTTCACAGCTTTATACATTGCCTTCTCAGGAGCAGCCCATGGGAATTTCAACTTTGTCTAGTTTCCCAGGACTATTTGAAGCCTCCATGACACCCTAAGTTTAGCCTTCTATATTCCTGCAGAACAGCACTATGTTGATGATGCCAAGGTCTTCCACCAGTAATATAGAAACTGACCCCTGAAATCACAGCTGCAGTGGCCTCTGAGTGCCTGGGTTGCTGACTATGGTGAAACAATTTTCTAGGCCCCCTGTGCAAGCAAGGAACCCCCATGAGCGCTTCTCAAAATAATTTTCCCTTCTACCTCCTTGGGCCTGCAGTAGGTATGGCCTTGCAACTTTGTCAAATGCCCTAAAGTCATCTTTCCTATTATCTTTGTGCAATGCACTTATCTTCTCTTTAGAGGCCATGATCTCTTTAGCAAGTGCAGCTTCCTTGGTCTCAGTTTTGCATAAACTTTTCTGGTCAAACTGCAAATCTTTAAAATCCTTTATATTCCTGATTTTCACAGGAAACATAAATAAATCTTTCAGCAATATCCATGACACTGACTGAATGGTATTCTGCCTTGAAATTTCCTTCACCGTATTAATTAGTCCATTTCTTTTTAACTTTATCCCCACACAGTCTCAGGACACAGGCAAAATATACAAAAGTACTTTTTCAGAATATAGCAGAGATAGCCTGTAGTCCAATTTCCAATATAACATTCATTTGTTTCTGAAATAACATGAACACATCCCTTATTTCTGTTGGCATTCTAGTCTTCTAAGATCCCACCAGGATCATTTTCTAGGATGTTTACAAAATTCTATGTCTTCTCTAGTCTGCATCTTCAAACTTTTCTAAACTCTTCCTGCAAACCATTTCCAAAGGCTTGTGAACACGTAGGTTAATCATAGCAACAATCTCACTTCTAGGTACCAATTTCTGTTAGTCAGCTGCTTGTTGCTGTGACCAAAATACTTGAAAAGAACAACTTAAAGAAAATTTTACTTTGGCTTATAGTTCCAGAGGTTCAATTAATGATGGACCAACTCCATTGCTCTGGGCCCAAGATGAGACAAACATCATGGCAGAAAGTAATGGCAGAGGAAAGCTACTCACCTCTTAGCAGCCAGGAAGCAGAGAGAAAGGAAAAAAGTGGCCACAGGAAAGATGAATCCTTCCAGAGAACACCTGCAGTTGATTCTGCTAGTTATCAGTGACGAGTCCTGCTTCCCCACATGTTCAAGTTTGAACATTAGAGAAGCAAGCTGAGGCTAGCATATAAAGCAGGGTTTATTTAAAAAGAGGTAACATAGACTTCTCCTGGGAGGGAGAAGGGGGCCATAGCTGGTATCCTGGTATACCCTGAAGCTAGGTGTTCTACCTGTTGGGAAAAGTATAAACAGACGTATCCCAGAGAAAAACCCCAACATGGCACCTAAGGACCTCTTCTTCCTACCTTCCTCTTTTCTGCAGTGGCGCGAAAAGTTCCCGCCCTTGTGAACTCTCCCACTGTGCCAATTTCAAATCTCGCTGGTGGGGAACCTTAGTCCCAATAAGAACTAATTCCTGGGCTCCGGAGCTGATATCTGGAAGAACTTGCCACCAACAGGTGGCCTGCCATTTATCTAAGCCCTACCATCTCCCCCTTAGTTCTATATAAGCACACAGCTTTTTGCAATAAAATTGGAATTGTCCCGGCGAAGTGTCTTTGCGTGGGGAATTCTTTCACTACCCTTTTTATATGTCCTAGGCTTCCTTTGTCCTCCTGCCCTCTTCCCCTTATCTTTCTCTCTCCTGCCTACATGACTAGGCCCAGAAAGGCTTAGTGGGATGGCCAAAAGGTGGGAAAAAGGTGAGCTGAAGTGGGAAGGGCAGGATGGTGCAACCCAGGACACATTTAACTTCCCTGTAGGAAGGGGCAATTCCTATCACAGGTTACCTTTGCAACAGGTTGGAGCAGGGGCAGGTTCTTGATAAGGGTGGAAGAAGGACTCTGAAGGAAATAACATTTCAATCCCTCAGGGGAAAGTCTCCAACTTCCCATTTACCAATCTATATTGACTGCCTATCTAATTATGGCTTCACAGGGAACTGCTTTTCTAACCACATCCCACCTACCTACTGTCACTACCAAGTGAGGTCATTCAAATTAGCAGGGACTGATTAGTTTACAGCTCTCATTTTATTTATATATATACACACACATATATTTATATATATATATATATATATATATTATATATATATATATATATATACACACGTACATACATACCCACACATACACACACGTATATATAATAGTATGATTACATAGTATATATAATTATTATACATAATATTTTATATATTTTTTTAACCTCAGAGCATTCCTGCATAGGAGCTCTTTGAGGATGCCTTATATTCAAAAAATAACACCTGGTTCTTATCAGAGTAATCTTTATTTCCTTATTACTTTTCAAATGTTTTGAATCAGACTTAAAATACTTCCCAAGCTTTTCTCATTATTTTTTGTAAAGATATGGTTTCAAACTTTTGAATCCACCATTATAAGAATTTTTCTACTACTCCTTAAATATTTCTTTAATTTAAAATATCAAATCTTTATTTTCAGGTTGAAAAGCATATGCTGTGTACTATGCAAGAGTTACCGCAGTGAAAAGAAAGACAGGTCATAGGAAAAGAAGTATGTGCAAAAACAATTTAGTGAGCACATTGATGTAGAAATATTTTGGTCATAA
This sequence comes from Ictidomys tridecemlineatus, assembly GCF_052094955.1. Taxonomy (NCBI): domain Eukaryota; kingdom Metazoa; phylum Chordata; class Mammalia; order Rodentia; family Sciuridae; genus Ictidomys; species Ictidomys tridecemlineatus. The sequence continues at coordinate 147,570,416 of NC_135482.1, read as the reverse complement.
CTGTGGACATGGTGGAATCATATTAATTGGGATATGAAAAGTGGTTATGTGATCGCTAACAGAAAAGAAAATTGAAGAAACTTTCATATATTTTGTAAATTATAAGCAAAGAAAATTCACTGTTGGGCAAGGACAAAACATTGAGTTCTTAATAATTGAAACTTTAAAATAGTTTCAATTATTACAGTGTTTTTTTTAATCATATCTGATATTTTTATTGGGATATCAGGTCAAATGAATATTCCTGACAAATCAATGCAACTGTGTTAATTCATATTTTATTAATTATGACAAAACAATGATCAAAGATAAATGAGACAAGTCACTTATACTCAATTAATTGAAAAGATTTTATTATAAATATAATAAGACATATTGAATTGTACTTAGAAGTATGGCACTTTAAATTACCATCTGCTCTTTTCCCTTTTTGTGTTTGCCAGATGTATTTATTAACCCAGTGAAGAAATATTTATTGTCCACATAATATGTTCTGGGATTTTTTTTTCAATGTCTAGAGACAAAATAGTAACAAAAGACAAATATATTCCCTGTATTACTGGAGCTTATAGTATGGAGGATAACAGCAACCTATGTATTTATAGAGTACTGTGTGCCAAATAGTTTACATGAATTACTTGAATTTGATCTTTAAATTCTCACTGAACTTTAATAGTATTACACTTGTCTCTTATGGGTGGGGAGGGGTAAAAATTTTCAAAGTTTTTAACTTCTTTAAAAGTAAAAATTTTCAAAGTTTTTAACTTCTCAAACCCATATTTTATTGTCAGAAACAATTTTGCAATCTATGTTTTTCTTACTTTACCTAAAACTAGAGTGATACTGATACTGCTTTGTTGTTGGCCATGTATGAATTATTGGTTTGTCTGAGCCATCACAAGGCAGTGTGATGGGGTTGCTTTTCTGGGAACTCTAGGGTGAAATTCCACTGATGGAGATTGCTCAAATTATGCGAACACCTTGTCTTGGCTGGAACAGCCCTAGGTTAAAATGCAGCTCTAGGTTAAAATGCAGCTGTTCTTACCTGTAAATATACCTTTGCAACTACTTCCAACTTTGAATTGTGTTCAAAAATTGTTTTCATGATGCATGAAAACTCATAGAAAAATAGGTCTCATTTTTATATACAACTCCAGAAAAAATAAGGGAACTAAAACAGTTATGCCCACAGAGGAGGTGTGCGTAAACTGCCAAGCCCCAAACAACTTGTTTTCCCAGTCTTCATCCTGTTTTCGTTAAAAAGCCTGTCACACTGATACCCTTTGGTGTTCCCACCCAGTCTCCATCAGAGCTAGCCACTCACCAAGCCCCTTTCAATTAATAAATGAGTTTTTTTTTCTAATTTAGTATGTATTTTATTTGCTAGACATGTTGCATCATTGAGTCATGTAACAAGCATTTAAGAAAGCAAAATAGTTCTCCAGAACTCCTGAATTTCCTGTTGGCAATTAGACACAATTAGACACTTGCAATTCTTGCTAGAAACTGTACTGTAGTCCCAGAGGTTGAATGTTGGCTGATGACTGTAAGTCAGAGCACAGATGTGTTGGAGATTTGGGACATGAACAGGACCTAGACAGGTTGATAAGCAATGAGGGTCCCATTTGCCATTCTCAAGGATCCAGTGTTGACTGAAAAAAATATAACTTTTTTTTTTCCTTCCATTTCCCTCCAATGTTGCTAAATGGCAACTCTGCCTACTGATTTCCAGGCCCTTCCATTACAGCCTGTTCAAATCTTCAGTCATCTTTAGATGCAGCAGAACATAACAACGACTCCAGCAATGCTAGTGATGGTGTCACAGGGTGTGCCTATCAGGGACCCTTAAAGGCTTTGTTTTTACATCCAAAGATAAATCTAATGCCTTAAATGCATTTGTTCAATAAATATTTTGTTGTCTACAGTGTGCAGGGCATTCTCTTGGGATGTGAGCAGAGAGGAATGAGGATTTCTGTTTCTCTCCACCACTCCACAGGGGCCAGTCTACAGAAACATTCTGAATTTTCAGACTAAACCTGAAACCTCAGAACCTAACAAGAACATGGTGATGTTTTCAGGATCTCATCTCTGAACTGACTTGTGAGGAAGCAAATAAATGAGTTTTTAATTTACTTCTCTAATTTCTGATTATTTTTTCTCAGTTGGTTCACATCCAGTGCAGTTTACTGATCCCTTGCTATGTGGGGTGCAGTGAAACTGATTTATGATTTACATTTCTTTCTAGCTTAACTACTCTTACTTAGCTTATATTATTTTCTTATTTAACAGCTTTTTATTGAAGAGTATCTCTTCCTAGATTGTACATTATTCTGATAATCCAACTCCTAATTGCCTTTTATAAATTGAAAATTTCCCTTTCTGGTACATAGGATTCTATGCAGACTGAAATTTTCTATGTGATGAACCACAATATTGTGGAGTAATAAATAGTTCCTTGAAAGTTAGATTCCTATGACTTATTTCTAAAATTCTTAAATTAACTAGCATTATGATACTTTTAAAGATTGTGAAATCCTGCAAAGTTTTGGAACTCCAATGATACTGCTCTAGGCAAAACATCTTTGATTTGAAAATAAAGATTAATTTCAAATTTTATTCTTCCTATATTTACTGACATGGTCTATTTGCCTTCTTTGGAATTGTTTAGGATCAGGCTGAATTGAGAAGAAATTACTTGTCATGGAGGATGTTCTTACCTGTAAATATATCTTTGCAACTACTTCCAGCTTTGAATTGTGTTCAAAAATTGTTTTCACGATGCATGAAAACTCATAGAAAAATAGGTCTCATTTTTATATACAACTCCAGAAATATAAGGCAACTTGGGTTTGCCCAGAAAACAGTAATGCAAAAAGTGGTTAAAAAGAATGTTATATGATAAATTTTTTTTAACAATAGATAATAAAAATTAATTTTTATTAATTGTAATGCATTCATATATAACAAATAAGAATAAATAAATAAGAAAGTGATAGAGGCAAACTTCTGGGTTTCAGAGTTGACAGGCCCTGAAAGGGGGTTTGACATCCATTTTTATAGGTCCCAGAACTCCTCTCTTTAATTATTGTTTTTTTTTTTTCTTCCCCATGTAAATGACCAAGAGCATAGGTGTGGAGATTAAGTGTTAGCAACAGAACTACCAGGAGTGTGATTGTGGAGGTTAGCTCTTAGCAACCCATTGTTCTCTCCTTGATAATCTGTAGACATCCTCTCTCCACCAACCCCCATCCTTTATCTACAGTGACTGTCTAATTTTTGCCCCTGCCTCAGTTTGCTTAGGAATCTGACCTATCCTGTCCACTTAGGCCTGGCAGGGCTGCAGGAGAACTGCTATTTGACAAAGAAAGCATGTAGGGCTCAACCTAGTGGGCACATTTTATAAAATTATTCTCCTAATCTCGTGTTCCCACCATCTTCATCTGTCTGCCTTCTAATAATATCACGTTCTAATTTCTAACAGAGAAATATATAAAATACATACTTCATAACAATTATAAATAATTACACTTTTACCTTCTTAGTTTTCTTTATCAAAGATTATTTAAAATATTTCTGTATGTATGTTTTACTTTTTCCTGCTTTAACATGAATTTTCAAATATTGAAGGGCTATAGTGTTTTACCATGATTAAAATGACAAAATTTTTCCTAACCTAAAATAATTTCTGTCAGCATTTATATGAAAATTTTAATAGATTTACCTCAATGTTTTAAAATTTCCTTGGCATCATTTGTATGGAAATTTATAATGTCTTCTCTCTATAAAATGATGTATGGAGAAAGGAAAAATAAAAAAACATCACTTCAGGATAAAACCTTGAAATTTAATACTCATTATTTCTCAAACAATCATTAAGCATTGGGGACTCAGTCTTAAATCAAGGCATGCACTGCATAAATGCCGAGTCAGCTTAACACTACATAATCTATAGCTCACAAAATTGTTGACACTTAACTAAACATCTGGCTCACTTCTTTGCTATAGTGACTAAAATTTCTAATTTTTGCAAATTTGGCATTCTACATAATGTGATTGTTAATTATTTCAAGTAATAACGGATAACTTTAGGGTTAAAATCTCACAAATATTAGCTGGATTTACCTATAAAAATATTCTGAAATATTCATCTAAGTCTATAATAAAATTTAATAGTAAAGAATTGTTTGTTAATATAAAATCATGCTGAGGATTTAAAAATGCATTTTAAAATTATTGCATTAATAGCCCAATTATTTGCCTCTCTCTATATTCACATATTTTGTCAAGTGACTTGGTAATTTCTTTTTTTTTTTTTTTTTTGGTAATTTCTTATACTGAATAAATTTTTTTCTGGTTTCCCATTCCTTATCCTTACCTTGGCTTATGACTTGTTTCATCCCAGAGATTGTGGCAGAATTTATATTATGTCTGTTGTATGTCAATGCCTCAACAAGTTTGCATGTTTACTCTTATGTTCCTATGACCCTCTTATTATCATGTGTGATGGTTATTACTATGCATCAACTTGGCTGGACAATGAGTAAATGCAGCACTGACTTTACTGGGTCTCTGGCCTACTAGCCTCGCCTGTAGATATTGAACTTGTTGTCCTCCATAATCATGAGTCAATTACTCTTCTGTGTTTAAAAATTACTTTATCTCATTTTCTAATCATGATACTCTATGTTGCCTTAGGCCTTAAGCCCAATAATTTATGCATCTCTTATTTAAAAAATATCTTCTATCTAATCTAGATTCCATGGTTCATCTTTATCTAACCTACATCTGCACATTCTAAAACTTGAACAAAAATCTTGGGCACTTATATTTTCTAAGCTGTAATATTATACAGGATATAAATGCCAAATGTGAGTGGAATAATTGTGATGCATTGGTTGCATTCAGTGTAAAAATGCTTATACTTACTAAATTTATAAAGTGCCATTCATAAAATCATTGCAGTTTACCAAAAATATGTTCTCTGTAAATATTATGTATAATAATTAGATAAGAATTTAAATTATGATAATTAATGAATTGTTTTCAACTGTTTGACATGAGCTCACATTTATTTAGACAGAACATCAGAGATCTATTCTTGAGATTTACTTGTCCAAACATTCTAATGCAAATTTTATGATTAATTTAAGTGTGCACTTTTGTTTGGTGAATATTTAGAAATAAAATGTCTGACTCTTAAAGTTACATTCAGCTTTAACCGACTTTGCCAGTTTTTAATTGGTGTAACAGTGAGAATGACCAGTTTCACATATACTCCTGGTTCCCAACTAATGCATCTGGGATATAGGGGGAAGCCACTATATATTTAATACTGGTTTAAGTCACACAGAGAATTCTGTGGAACAGGAACCCACACTCATCTTCTGTCTCTCAGTTAACATAAACTGAACCTGTGTCTACATAACCATTTTATTAAATCTGTTCATTCTATATGATGGTGATAACAGAAATACCTGAATAACTAAGGCATGGGTTTGTTGCTGAATTTTATTTGCTATAGAATATTGCCCCGTGCCGCAGTCTGGCTGCAGCAAACTAACCGGGGGTGACAAGGAACTTGTGAAGGTTGATACAGCTGGAGTGGGAGCCATTTATTGTAGGACAGTAGGGGTATATATATACATAATTACACACAGCTTATCTTAATTAACATAAACTGGATACAGCAGTCAACCAATAAGGAATCTCCACACTTAATGGCTTGCTGGCCTTACTTCACAAACCACTCCCTCTGGCAAAATGCCAGGAGCCATCTTGACTGGTTTACAGACCCTAACAGCCCTGTATTAGACTTGTTTTTATTTGAAATATAGGATATAGGAATATAGTATAATCTGTCTATAGTGCCACAGATAGAAGGTCTTGCAAGCATACTGGTTAGAATAGGCAAATACTAACCTAAAATAGTTTTTTGAGTTAAGACAAAGCAGAACTAGCCTAATAAAAGAAACATTCAGTGTTATTTGTTATTAAATTTGTTATTAAATGGGTGCAAGTTCCTACTAATGATGTTACTGTATTAACAATTCAAGGTGGTTTGTATTATAGCAACTTTCCTCTTCAAGGGATGGTGCCACACCATGGAGATCTATCTTTAAACTGACTCCATGATTTTCCACACTTACTTAATGATCATTGGGTATTTTTCATGAAGACATAGTTCATTTGAAAAAGAGACAGTGAGGAAAGTAATTGAGGAAAATAGTGAGAGCAGGTAGTGTGCCTACAGACTACTTGTACCTCCAAACCTCCTAGGCTTCTTTGTTAGATGAAACTCTTTCATTTTTATTGAAATATTTTCATACAGATTTCATTTCATCATTTTCTGTATGTATCAGACACACCAAGTTCATGACTAGAAATTCTAGTCAGAGATTTATTTCATGTCCTATTGTCAGACATTCATTTTCTACTGTAGCATAGTAGTCAGGGGATTGCTTTTAAATGACAAAGCAGAGTGTGGCTTACTTCATGCCTTTAAGGATCAGCATGATTTTTTTCCTCCTGAGGGTTACAAGAAGTCCCATAGAAGGAACTTTCCTACTAGATCTTTATTCATCAAAGGCAGTGCAAAGCATCTCTCTTTTCAGAAGAAACATCCTGAAATGCATTAGACTATTTTCAGTTTAACTATTTCATGGATTAAATAAGCATGTTTCTTTCAGTGTAGATACTACTAAATATTCAAGTACGATTGATATTTTTGGCTCCTGCCCTGGTACGTCCTGATTATTTGTGTCTTTTGCAGAAAATCTATCTCCAATGTAATAGTATTAAGTGATAATATGAGAAAGTGAGGCCTTCTGGGATGTGATTACGTCATTAGGGTAGGCCCTCATGAAAGGGGCCTTTATAAAAGGAGGCCCTAGAAAACTTTTTTGCCAGTTCCACCACTTGTAGACATTACTAGAAGGTGCTATCTATGAAGAAAAAGGACTTTATTCGAAACTGAATCTTTTAGCTCTTTGACCTTGGAATTCTTAGCCTCTAAAACTGTTGTTTTTATAATTCACCCACTTTAAGACATTTTTCTATATCAGCCAAAAGGGACCAAGGCACTTCCAAATAAAGTAACGTCATGGATTTAAGAGTTCAGTATGATTTTTTTTTATTTAATTTTGGTATGAGATAAGATGTCTTTGATACCCCGCCTCTCTTTCTTTTTGTTTCCTAGAAGAACTTGTCAAAGAAGCATTGCATCCAAAATTTTGCTTTTAGAAAGTTCTAATCTAAGACAAGTAGCAAGATAAATAAAATGTCTCTGAGCAATGAGGAGGCAAAACAGGTAAAATGATAATGATTGTCCTGCTTCAGATTTCACTTATTTGTGAGTCAGTTTCTGTACTTTAGAACTGTGCAGATTTGTTCTGAAGGCAACAGATTTTCAAGTGTAGGTTGTTGGTATCAACATCTAATACAGTTCAAATAATTTATTTTTATTTTCCATCTTAAAAAAATATATCTTTTCAGGGACCATAAATTAAATCTAGCTATGATAAGAATCATCATCTCTTCATCGCTCATAGTTTTAATGGTGGCACTAATCTCTGCAATTTTTCCAGAAGATAGTATTATTCTTAGTTTAGAGTGAGGATGGAACAATAGTTTAGGTTGGGGAGTACCACTCAGGCCATAAGCCCCACAGTAGCGCTCAAATCATGAGTCTGGGGACTATCAACTGATTCATAATTTTTCTATAAGTACTATTAGATGAGCTTGGGTTAAGTCTTTGTTTAACCACTGACCTCTTCAAATCTCCATGGTTACTTTTGGATCTCAGCAGCATTTGGTGTCTCTCAGGGCAATGTAAGCTTAGAGCTGGTTTCAGGTAATCCTCAACAGCATAGTATTTTATGTTTCCCAAGACAAGAGTCACCCAGAAATTAGAGAACATTCCAGAGAAGATTGAGTTAAATATACATGTGAATACAAAGCACAGTCTTTTCTCAGAAAGACACAATCTCAACCTGAACCAAGAGAATTCAGGACTGGGAACTGGTTTAGTCCTAGAAACAGAGTTGAAGACACAAATTTCCACTCTATAAATTGACTTGTAGTGCTTAAATTTTTTCCCTAATCTATGTGAAGCAGCACTTCAACTGGGTATTTATTTCAAGGGACTCTGTGATTAATTAGTCTTTGTTAGAGATTCCTCATTAAATAGTACTCTTTTACTATTCTAGTTCTGTGGCTTACACTGATAATTATGCTCGTTTAATCTCAAGACATTTGAATCAATTTAACTTCTACTCCTCCAGAATTGCATTCTTTCTGTGAAGATAATGGAATAAAATTTCATGACTTCATTCAATATATCACTTGTGATGAACAAAGATGAACCACCACCAACTCTTGAAAAGGTTGATAACTTCTCAGCCTGGTTAATGGACTATCCTCTAGAATGTTGCAGTATTTTCTAGCGGTCACCATAACAGATTCATTCTAAAAAAACAAAATAAATAAAACATTTCCTGAAACCCAAGATTTATTTTCTGTATAGTAGGCCTAGAAACTTCAGCCATTTCATTAACTGTAGTCCAGTATGGCCTCCAGGCTTTGATTAAGTAACCTCGCAGATTAATAAAACCACTCCAAGGAATTTAAGTCAAAAAGTGGAACCCTGATTTCTAAGACAATATGCTTTTGTAATGAATCCCATTTGAATCCCAGTGCCCCTTGATTTAAGACCCTTAAGGCCCATTCCCTCATAAGTAAACTACCTGGAAGTTTTGAGCAGTCAGAACGTGGTTTGACATATTTTGATACAACACATGCCTGCTGTAAGCTAATTGACTAGAGAACACTAAGTTCAGGGACATTACTCTGGAGAATTTGCAAAACAGGTAAGAAATGACGGGGCTATAATTAATGGAGATGGGAACTGATGGTTGCTTTCTTAAAAAAAAAAAACATTTTGAAAAGAAAATTAATAGATGTACTGGCCCTATTAATTTAAATTTTCTATTTTTGTATAGAAAGACAATTTTGGGAAGATTAGCTGTTGAGAGTTTGTCTAGTTGAATGGGTCTCAGAATTTTCAGTCTGGCATCACTTTGTACTCTATGAGTAGTTTTTGAGGATTCCAAATTGGCTTTGTTTATATATATAAAATCTGAGTATATTTATTGTATTAATATCAGGACCAAAAAAATTGCTGAGTATGTATTAATTCATTTTAAATAGCATTAAGAAATAATTACAGAGCAATATATTATAAATATGAAAAATTCTATATTTGCCAAAAATATTGAGAAGAGTGACATTCTTTTACAAGTTTGCAAATTTCTTCAATGACTGTTACATTTATGATATAACAGTGATGTTTGGGTTAAAGAATATGAAGACTTTCTGGCCATAAATATAAAGTTAGAAAAAGGAAACATGCTTTAAGGTCTTTTCAGCTAATTTAATTATCCTTGTCTAGTACTACAACAAAAATTGAAATGGTATAGTTTTATAAAGATTAGTTGCAATGCAGAACCAGGAACCTATCAATAAATGTTTGTATTGTTACATTAGCTCGTTTGCATTTTCAATGACCATTTTATACTGTTTGATTCTGTAACATCATTCTTTGAACATTTGAAAAACATTAATTCTTGGTATTATTCTGACACATTTTATTATGATGTTCATTCATAAATACCACAATGAGTTTTATTTGAAAGTATTTTAAATATTGGAAAATGATCAAGTTTATGGTAGCAGATAGTTTCAATATATATTCTGCCTCTACTTATCTCTCTTTGGAAAAGACAAACTTACTTTACCCTCTTTTCAAGGAAATATCAGTCAAATGTCTCAATCTCAATAACTACCATATTTTTCTGTCAGTCATTCTTTCAACCAAAAATCTTGTTCCATAAAATAAAATCTAGTCCCACTGGTAACTGAAAGAGATGCACAGATGCTTTTTCCCTATGCGATCATGAAACAAGATATCCAATAAAGCTTTGTTTACCTATTTGACATCTTTTCTTTTATGGTGATCATTTTTAAAAATTTTTAAATTTATTCTAATTAGTTGTATATGACAGTAGAATGCACTTTGACACATCATGTACATGATGTGGAATTACAAAGGCCATATAGTCATACATGCATGTAGGGTAATATTGTCCAATTCATTCTACCAAACTTTCTATTCCCATAACTGGTCCCCTCCTCTCACTCTCTTCTGTCTAATCTAAAATACCTCTATTCTTCTGTAGACACCCTTCCCACTCCCCCATCCCTGCTTTGTTGTGAATTAGAATCTGCATATCAAAGAAAACATTGGGCCTTTGTTTTTTATTTTCTGGATTGGCCTATTTCACTTAGCATGATATTCTACAGCTCCTTCCATTTACTGGCAAATGCCATAAATTCATTCTTTTTTAAGGCTGAATAATATTCCTTTGCATCTGTATACCACATTTTCTTTATCCATTTATCTGTTAAAGGACACCTAAGTTGGTTCCATAGTTTAGCTATTGTGAGTTGAGCTGCCGCAGACCGGCTGGCTGGGCAAAATGACCGGGGATGAGGAGCAACTTGTGTACATTGATACAGCAGGAGTGGGAGCCGTTTTTGTAGAACAGGAGGGGTATATATACATTCCACACAGCTTATCTTAATTAACATAAACTAGATACAGCAGTCAACCAATAAGGAATCTCCACACTTAATGGCTCCACTGGCACCACCTCACAAACCACACCCTCTGGCAAAATGCCAGGTGCCATCCCCACTTGTCTACAGAACCTAACATTGAGCTGCTTTAAACATTAATGTGGCTGCATGACTGTAGTAAGCTCAAGTCCTTTGGGTATAAACCGAGGAGGGGGATAACTTGGTCAAATTGTTGTTCCATTCCCAGTTTTCAGAGGAATCTCCATAGTGCTTTCCATAATGGTTGCACCAATTTGCAGTCCCACCAATAATGTATGAGTGTACCTTTTCCCCTGAATCCTTGCCAACATTTATTAGTATTTGTATCTTGATGACTGTTTACCTACTTGGTATTTTGTCCATTATTGTGATAAGTTTCATATAATTAACAATATTTACTGTTTTATTAAGACATTTTTCCTCCTAGTTCTGGGGCCTTAACCTAGAGGCACTATAGTACTGAGCTACATCTTTTGATTTTTGTTTTTGTTTTTGTTATCTTGAGACAGGGTTCATTAAATTGCCCAGTCTGGACTTGAACTTGTGAGTTTTCTGTCTGAATAATCCCAAATTGCTGGGATTACAGATATGCAACACCATGCTGGCTCGTCACAACATTATTAAGTTGTTCTGTGTGTGTGGGGGGTATGTGTGTGCAGGTATGCCTGTGCATGTAGACATGCGTGTGCGCTATGACTGCATGGTAGAGAAGACAAGAACATCAAGTAATGTAAGTACCACTGTCTTAATTTTTACTGAATGGCCCATAGATTTATGCTCCTTTGCTTTTGTATCGTCAGTGCAAATGCCAACGATATAAGAATAAATATACAAAAATCTCAGTATAATTTTAAAAAGGTTTTATTTAGAAGAAACACACATTGGATTCTGGGATACTTTGGTCTGATAATGTTATGATTCATTAGTGTGTGAAACCTCTCTAGAATGAGCACATGGACATGCTGGGTCCATTGTGATATGAAAACTGACCAACATCTCTTTATTCCATAACCTCCATTGGCTGCTACCATGAAAAGTAGCAGCATTCTGTGTCTCTAGTTGTTAATGATGACTCAGAACCAGTAATAAGTACTGTACAAATATCCTAGTATATACCTTTCTCTCTTCAGTAATAGCCATGAGTACCTTTGGCAAAGAACAGACAGAGCATATGTAGTCTGTTCTCATGCACAGTCATAAAATCTTTCTGCAGGAGTCTTGGTTTATTCATTCTCTAAGTCTGTGAACTTATCCATGTATGCTTGAAGAAGCAGTTTTTACTGTTTATCATAATGGCTTGTATTGATCTTATTCCCTAATTCTAGAGTTATATTTCCTTCATAAGTTATACTTCCTTCCTACACAAGACTAATAGACTTTGGAGAGGCTGGCATTGTATTTTATTCCTAGTAACCCCATGATTAATTAACCACCTTCTAAAGATCTTACTGAATCAAAATATTCTGATAACCAATCAGCACTGATGATTATTGCAGCCAAGTATCTGATAATTATATCCTTCTGCTTTATGATCCCATTTGTCCTCTAGCTAGTATCCCTTACAGCCTGAAGTATAGCCAATGAAGAGCTTTGTCATGATTCTGGTGTTCTTCTCTCTCATCTATTTTTCATCACTTCACTGAATTAAGCTCTTCTATGGAAGATAATTAAGATTTATGACAATCTACTTAAACATTTATATTCTATTCATTCCATCTCTTACAAAATAGAAGGGATTTCTGTTATTTCAAACTTAGTAAAGATTTCTGTGAACCCTCTGAGAAAATTTTAAAACTATTTGTAGATGCCCAAGTTATTTCTTTGAATCCAGAAAACTATTAAATTTATTCTTAAAGGTATTTTTGCTTTATCTAAATATCTGTGGTTTCTTTATACCTTTAAAAATAGGAAACAAATTTCTACAAATATTACTAAGATTTATACTTATTTAAATTAAAATAATGCCACGATGTTTTGACTTTTTCTCCTCTAAGGTATATTGAGTATGGGCCCACTTATGGATTTGATCGCAACTGCAATACTTGGAGCAAAGCACGAGGTCAATGGGCACCCCATTACATGTCCACTTCTCTAAGTGCAATCACTGCATGATATCTAAGTAAACCATGATTAGCTCATCAGATAAACCCATCTCTAAGTTCTCATTAAAATTCTCACAGTCACACTTTATTACACTTTATTCATCTTAAACAATAGGTATGGTGAGAATATGAATTAGACTTTATGGTAATTTAGCAACCTTCAATATTAGACACAAATTTAATCTTTGGTGAAAACAGCCCTGTAATTATAAGAAATAAAATATTTTGAACATTTGAAACTCCCAGCCTCTGTGTTTTGAGTCAATAATTTATAATCTTGTGTTTGTTCTTTAATCTTATTAATTTAAAAAATTCTAATTTTTAAAAATATATGCATATATATTTTTACTTACCTATGGACCTTTATTTTATTTTTTGTAAGCAGTATTGATGGGGGCTGGTGTTGTGGCTCAAGTGGTAGAGTTCTATCCTCAGCACCACATAAAAATAAAATAAAGATATAGCAGTACTGAGAATTGAACCCAGTGCTTCACACATGCTAGGCAAGTGTTCTACTACTGAGCTACAAACCCAGCCCCTTCTTCTTTAATCTTTGTGGTATAGACAGAAGGAGAAAGCCCACATATGATTTTCATTATCACCAAAATGTTTGGTTGTTGAAAAATTTTGTCCTTTCAAAAAATTATCTTGGGCTGGGGATGTGGCTCAAGCAGTAGCGCGCTCGCCTGGCATGCGTGCGGCCCGGGTTCCATCCTCAGCACCACATACAAACAAAGATGTTGTGTCTGCTGAAAACTAAAAAATAAATATTAAAAAATTCTCTCTCTCTCTTAAAAAAATATTTTAATTAAGTATTCATCCAGGGTGACCATACACTATATTTAAGTTGCTCTTTTGTCCTTGTATGCTATTTTCTAGTAACACTACTTTTCCTCCAAATAGTAAGATAATGATACCCAATCAAATAATCGAGTTAATTCCCTTACTTAAGTGTCTGAAACTACATCTGGTTCCAATACAATGCCATTCAAAATTGAGATAAAAGATAGAAACTGTTCTTAATATTTTAAGGTAAATTTGTTCATATAAGGACATAGTTTTTTATTTAATTGTAGTCTTTGAGACTCTGGAGAAATAGATTCAGTAAACTTCTTTTATACCTACTAAGTCAAAGAAAAAATAACTGCAGTTGCTAAAAACTCAGAGAAAAGAAAATGAAATACCTGACTACCCCTAGGCTGTTTCCACATTTTCCTCTATTATACATGGAGGGAGAAGATTGTTATGGGAATTCTGAGTAAAGCTGCCAAACACACACCAAAATTATCTCAAGAAATTCATGTATCTATGATTTTGCTCATTAGCAGGAATTCTTAAATCAGAAAAAAAGATATCTGCCTATCTTTCTCATTTTTAAGCGTTTGACAAATGCATTAATACAATGGGGTTTAATTTCCTTCCAGAATTCTAACTAAAGTGTGTCTATTGAGAGATGGTTTTCTAGCTTCTACATTAAAATAGAAGTAGAATAGAATAGCACAATAGAAGTAGAAGGAAATGAATACTGAGCCTGCTTATGTATTGAGACCACTATGTCTCCATGTTGTTTATAAACTTCAATGGCTTCCTGTAGTTTTTGAGGTAACTTTTAAAATATTAATTGAGTAAAAATTATGTTCTTGGCACTTTGATATGATAAGGAAACAATAAATTCATGAGGCTTAGCATCAAAAACGTAAGACAATAAATAGTTAAAGTGATCTGGGCAAGGGCAAATACAGTGTGCAAAGGTGATACATGGAAAAGGTACTAAAATATTATTGATAGTGAAGGAGTAAATTTTAAACTGGAGGAAAAAGGAAGATATTAAATTGGACAAGATAGTATTTGTGTTTATATATACATATGGAGGTAAGGGCATGAGAAAGGAAAAGTATTATAAAGAAAGCAAAGAGGATGGATGTTATAGTATGTGTTTTATTCTTATCTGTATGTAATGTGATTTAGCTTAGAAAACATATTCCTTAGTGGCTAATATATGTTATAAATGCTTCAGAATTGTATTCTTAGTGAGTAAATTATTTTTTTAAGAGAGAGAGAGAAAGACAGAGAGAATTTTTTAATATTTATTTTTTAGTTTTTGGAGGATACCAACATCTTTATTTTATTTATATGTGGTGCTGAGGATCGAACCCAGTGCCCCACACATGCCAGGCGATCCCGTTACCACTTGAACCACACCCCCAGCCCATCTTACTGAATTATTTAATCATTTAAATATTAATGTGAAGGCAGTAATTTTTGATTGAATTAAAGATAATATATCTTCAAGCAGATGTATTTTTTTCAACACATTATCCAATTTTTTAAAGAAAGAAGCTGAACTAGATAATATATTTAATTTTTGAAAATTAAATATATTAGAAAATAAATAGAAACATTATAAAAATTGTATTACTTAAAAAGTTTCTGCTGTCTTAAAGTAGCAGAGAGGATAAAATATTACCAGTTCTCTTCTGCACAGAGCAACCTGGTTCTATGTGTGTCTTTTTTCTTTCATAACATACCAACACATAAGCAAACTAGTGATAAAGTTTATATTTCACACTAATTTATTTAGATAATTTTAACCAAAGCTCTGACATTTGTTCAGAAGTAGCGAATCTAGAAGCCCATGTAAATGTTAAGACATCAAATGCTGCTTAGGGTTGCTTCTTGTCAGTTAAGGGAATGTTATCCCACATCTACCTTGAGATCTTTAGGTCTTCCCTTAGAATGGAAGCCTTTTTAGGTCAGTATATTATTCCCTTATCTAATATCATGCATAAAAATTAATTCAAAATGTATTAAAGTTTTAAATATTAGTTCTGGAACTGTCAAACTACTAGAAGAATTTTAGGTGAAAAGATCAGCGCATTGGGCATGATTTATTGGATAAGATAAAAAAGCACAAGCAACAAAATTAGAGACATCAGACTACTTAGATTGTATCAAATTTCTAGTCTTCTGAATAGCAAAGGAAATGACAAGATGAAAAGGAAAACTTATAAGATGAGAGAAAATATTTACAAACTATTTTTCTGATATAGGTTTAATATTCAAAAAATATAAGGAGATCCTACAACACAATAGCAAATGACACCATTAAAATGAGGGAAAAGTACTTGAATAGACTATACAAATGGTCAACAGGTATATGAAAAAGTATTTAACATCCCTAATTATCATGGAAATGCATATCAAAAACATATGAGACACCACCTCAATTTCTTAGAATGGCTATTATCTAAAAAAATTCAAAAACAGAACAACTGGTAGTAAGAAAATGGAGAAATTGGAACATTTGTACAATATTGGTGGGGAAGTAGAATGGTTTGGCTGATGTGAAAGGCAGTATGGTGGTTCTGCAATTTTTATTTAAAATAAGAGTAACTATGATCCAGAAACACCAGTTCATGTCACATATACAAAATAATGGAAATTAGAATTTCAAAGAGACATTTATACTTTTATGGTCATTTCAGCAATACTGTCATAGTTAAGATGTGGAAATAATCTAAATGTCCATCAACAGGTAATGAATGAAAAAATGTGGTAGAGAGACACACTGAAAGAACATTACCATATATGACAATATGAATGATGCAGGAGAACATTATAGTAAGTGAAACAAGTTAATCATAGAAAGACAAATACTGCATGATTACATTTAAATGAGACATCTAAAATAGTCAGACTCATTGAAACAAAGAATAGAATAATGATTGCCAGGAGCTGAGGAGAGGAGGGAAAGGGGTGCTGCTATTCAACAGCATAAATGTTAAGTTTTATAAGATGGATAAGTTTGACAGATCTGCTATACAACATTGTGCCTGTAATTTATAATATTGCATTGTGCACTTAAAATTTTTTGTTTCATGAAGGTAGCACTTACGTTAAATTATTCTTACTACAATAAAAAATAAAAATAAAGAGAAATAAATTATTAAAAGTGAGCACATTAAAGAATTAGATGATTACATTTTTACTCTTCAAGGGTCTAAACTGAGGGTTGACTTTAGTTCCAAAGAATTTTTAAATCTCTTTATTATATTATTTCACAAATAATCATATATATATATATGCAATTGATTACATATATCTATATCTATATATAGTTGCATATATATATGCAACTGATTACAGAAACTTCTTGTCTCAAATCTGGCCAAGTATACATGCATTTGCAATGAATGAAATACTCTTAAACTTCCGTTGAATGACATATTACAAGCATTTATCCTATGAGGAAACAAGGATTAGAGAGTGTACATTAAGAAAAAACTTCAGGTAATCTAATTTTAAGTGCAACACTTTTTCAAAAATTTTGCAACCCGTTAGTGATATTTAGATAACAGAATGATATTGATAACTGTAGTTAAACAATGCTTTCTTCATCAATCAAAGCATTGGAGAGAAAATAATTTTTCAATGATTTTTCCAGGCGTTTACTTAATTCTATATTGATCCTTATTTTCTGTAAATAAAAATAATTGTGAGCTATTGATTTTTAGGCTTCAGAGAGTTGAACAGTTAATAAAAGTACTTAAGATTCAAACAGAATTGTACTGAATCAGAAGAACTTCTGAATCCTTACATTCATTTTTTAAAGAATTTTTTTAATATTTATTTTTTAGTTGTAGTTGGACACTATACCTTTATTTTATTTATTTGTTTTTATGTGGTGCTGAGGATTGAATTCAGGGGCTCCCACATGGGAAGCGAGTGCTCTTTCACTGAGCCACAAACCCCAGCCCCTGAATCCTTTATAGTTGCTATTTTTTCTTTAAAGCAGAAGAATTTCAAATGCATAACAGATTTCTCTTTTTCTTTTTCCTTTAGGTCATTTTTGCATCCAAACTAATTGCTTTTGATTACCACACAATTGCTCACATTCCTCTGGGCAGTAACAGGTACAATTTAGATAATGTGATATACTCAATTTACAGTGCTGAACTTATTGCTTTTTGCTGTAAATCAAGCAACATCAAGAGAAAAGAATCCTGCAGAGAAAAGATTTCTGTTTTTTATTTGTTATTCATACTGCCATAGAAATCCAAGTATTACATTTTCTGAAAAAAAAGTCTTAGAATATCTTATACAATTTCCCTTTTTTGTCAGAACTGCCTGATTTTTAGTGTAATGAAATCCATACAGACAATAAACTTTTGGAAGATTTGGCAGGAATTATGTTATATTGGACATAGGAGCATGATACTATTCTGGTCACTTATGCTAAATGTGTGGAATAGGTTAGGATGCTAGACTTTAAAATAAGCATAAAAAAAAAAAGAAATTGTGCTGCTGTCATGAAGGAGAATTGGTCAAAAGTAATCACTCATTCAGAGCAATATGTTCTAGGTCATAATTCCTAATTGGGGACTGTAAGAATCAACATTTCATATGCACACACCTAGGAAGCTTTGTGTAATTACTTTTAAAATAAAAACATTTGGAAAAAAGTGTCTAAGGTTTAGACTTTATGTTATTAATGATGATAAATAAAACTGAAGTAAGATAAAATAGATTAATTTTTTTTCTTTTTCCCTTTTTCCTCTCTTTTTAAGTCTGAAGAAGTCATAGATAACTTTATGTACAAATGAATATATAGACATTAGTTGTTTAAGTAAAAGTAAGCTAATGTTTTCCCTTAAATAGGGCAAATGCCTTGACCATGGAGTTTTATGCATGAAAATAATTTATGCTAAATATATTCCTAAGAAGGCATAAATCATGATAAGAAATGTCATTATACATACTCTTGAACGATGTGGAGAGGCTTGATTAGAATACTTTTTTCACTATCTGATATTTTGAATGCTCACATATTAGGAATTTATTATGATTCTCTGATGCATTTGCCCTCTAAAGAAATCCATTTGTATGTAATTGCTCTTCTAGCATTGTGCATTGTCACTAAAACATTGATATCTGTCCATTATTAAGTATTGAGTGGTTTCCAAACTCATCGATCTGCAAAATCTAAACTGAATCTGATAGAAATAATATTTTTGAATGAAACAATCTATAAATAGGTTATTATTACTATTTAATCAATAAAACGTATCTCACAAATAAATTAATATTATCTTATGAAAAAAATAGTTACTGATAATCACCATATTTATTCCTGAAAAATAATTCTCAGTTTAGGCTGTGAAGTCCTTACAAGAATTCTCCAAGGAATGAGGGTTTCATTGTAAACTCAGGTAATACTGCTTTAATCATCATGGGGAAGAAAATGGAAACACTTGTGTGCAATGCAGGAAGAATAAAGGACTACAAATGGGTTAAATATTTTATTTTAAGTGAATGAACTGCTGGTAATTTTTTTCAGAAGATACAACTAATCTCCAGGATGATACCAATAATGATAGGCATTTCAGGCCATTGAGGAAGAAAATATAAAAAATTGTGCTAAGGTTATCTTTATAATAATTTATATTCATTGAACATTTACTGCAATTAAGATATTGTCTTCATCACTTCACATAGACATTCTCATTTTATACTCACAACTATATTTACCATATGATATCTATTTTCTAGATGTGGGAAGTGTACCATAGACATACAAAGCAAACTCCCAATGTCCAACAGCTAACAAAGACTGTTATATAAGAGATTCTGAGTTAAAGGACTTTCCTTACAAGCATGAAATATTACATTGTAGAGAACTGGTCTCTGAATATCTGTCCTGGCAAGTCACAATTAATATAAATGAGAAGCTTTAATATTTGGACTACCCGTCAACCTACCCAGATACATGTTGTCAAATATGTGGTAATGAGAACTAGATATGTAGATAAAACTTGCTTATTAGTTATACCTTAATGCTTTTTCTGGAGAATATATTACCACTGTCTTTGATAAATCTTCTGTCAGTGTTACCATAGATGAAAAATTAGTAAATTTTGTTTTATGTAATATACATTCTACATACTCAATGATATGTATAGACTTAATTTGCTTGTCCCATTTGAGTTCTGCATCATTTGAAAACATCCATGCAAAATGGCATTCCAAAGAGTGAAACCATTGTCCATGTACTACCATAAACCTAATAAAAACTAAACTTGATCTGAAAGATGAAAATGACATTAAGAAACTGAAGGAGAAGAAACTAACTTGTATCACATGTCCAATAGGGAGTGTTAAAGAGATCAAGGCTGTGGAATCCTAAGAGTGTTTAGGGCAATGAAGTCTCAGGATAGTGTTTTATGAAGTTATTCCAGCATTTCTCTATTTACTCCCACCAAAAAGAGAGAGAACAAATCTCTTCTGTAATATCAAAGATTCTCATGCCTTGTCCTATCCTCCTTGGAATCTTTGCACACTTTACTCAAAAAATAATGAAATTCTATCACACTTAGCTCCAAATTTTTGTAACGAATTGATTTTCCCAAAAAAGCAATTTGAATCAATCAATAATTTCAAAGTTGTGTTTGTTTAAAGTGTATGAATCAAAATTTTCACATGTCGTTTAAACCATACCCTAAAATGACAAGTCTTCTGGAAGACTTTTTTCAATAATTCAACTCTTTCTCAGATTGAGTTGCCAAAATACCCTGCACACTAATTCTCCTGTGTACTAGAAACACTGAGCATAAAGTTTTCTGTTGACTACTGTCTTAACTTATCTGAAATTTCTAATGTTAAGAAATGCATACAGGGCTGGGGATGTGGCTCAAGCGGTAGCGCGCTCGCCTGGCATGCATGCAGCCCGGGTTCGATCCTCAGCACCACATACCAACAAAGATGTTGTGTCCGCTGAGAACTAAAAAAAATAAATAAATATTAAAAATTCTGTCTCTCTCTCTCTCTCTCTCTCTCTCTCTCTCTCTCTCTCTCTCTCTCTCCTCTCTCACTCTCTCTTTAAAAAAAAAAGAAAGAAATGCATACATTATATAACTAGTTTTCAGGTGTTTAGGGCAGAACAACCTCCTTGAGGAAATGCTATGTAATGCATCTAATAATTGGTTAATTCTAGTTTATTATATAACATTGTGTTATGTCATAAAGGAATGAATATAACAACTCAAACTTTGAACTTATATTTTTAGTTTTAGTTTTATTTAGTTTTGAAATTAAAAAAGTTGCAGTAGTTTGTTAATTTTTGCTGATATTTTGAAAAGAGATATGTTTTCTCTAATAACATATGCTACCCTTCATTGCTGGTGTGCAGGGAAGGAGTGTGTGAAACATGGTGTGATCCAATGATGAAGATAGTATTTTGACAGCATGTGAAGTGGAAATTAATTTATATTGCATTGTACATGAAATAATTGAATTGAATAAAAGTGCCCAATGTGCAATTTTTAAAAGGTTCATTGCTATCAAGTGCTGTTGATGATCAAGAAAGTTCAGTATTATTAATATATATATATATATATATATATATATATCCTTCTTTTTCTACCTGACATCCTTTTCCAGATTAGGCTTTTAATTCATTTTTGAACTAGTAATCCTAGTGATTACTAACTCAGTAAATTATTTTTTTAGAGAATCTCTTCTTTATATACATACATATATATGTATATGATATATACATATATATAAATACTTATTGATGGACCTTTGTTTTATTTATTTAAATACAGTGCTGATAATCAAACCCAATGCCCCACACATGTTAAACAAGAGCTCTACCACTGAACTACAATCGGAACGTGACAATCTTTTGTAAATAGCAAGATGTTTCCCTGGATTCTAAATTCTTCCTGATAGTTAAACTTGGTGGTGTTTTGTTTTTTGTATATTAAAAATGTATTCCTGTTTCACTGTTACTTCAAAATTATTGACCACTTTTCTTACTTTTCTAAAAATAGGTATAAAAATTATATGTTTTAAGTTTCTGGTTTGTAAAATAATTTATGTCTTATGAAACTATGAAGTTTTTAACCTCATTGTCTTGACAGATCACCAACACTTGACTTGATTATTTTTGACCCTAGCTTTTGCTTCACCCACAATGACAAAGGCTTCTTACTCATGCTTTGCCCAACGATATTTCTTTGTATTTGTGAGGTTCTTAAACTCTGTTCTAGTGTATACAATGTTCTGTACAATGTACCCGCTAGGAACTTTACAATGTTGAACCTTTGAACAATTAGAACAAAATTTTTTACATCAATTACTTCAAAATTGATGAGTGTTTACTTTGATTTTTACTAATGCAATAAGTGCTATGTCTTATATGCATGATTTAACGTTTGAATTAAAAAAAATTAAAAACTCTATCTGAAAATTTGATAACCTAGGAAAACTGGTCAGATTCTTTCAATGACATGAATACTAAAACACACATAAAGAGAATACCCAATCTGAATAGCTCCTGTTAAAGAAATTAAATAATGAATTAATAATCTTCCAACAGAGGGAGCACCAGACCCCAGTGGTATCACTCATCAATTCTACTAGACATGTAAAGATAAGTTTATACCTTATTTTTCATAAACAATTCTATGAAGAAAGCAAAGTTATCACATCTTGACTCATTCTATGAGGCAAGAATTATTCTAAAACCAGGCCAACATGTTGAAAGAAAGGAAAACTACCAACCAATCTCTCTCAGAACATAGATACAAAAATTCTCACCAAAAACATTAGCAAATTGAATTTTAAAATATAAATTATACACTGTGACCAAGGATGAACTCCTGTATAGTTGAATATAGATGTATATGCATATATAGAGAATTATCTGTCAAATGAGGGGGCCAATAAGCAGTGACACCCTTTTAGCAATGAGCACATAGAGTACCTAGGTTTTTAGTTTCTAACATGTTTCTCCAATATGAGGAACTGGGACTCATAACCCACTTGAATCAAATGTATGGAAGATGATATGTCATGAGCTTTGTAATGTTTTGAACAACCAATAAAAAAGAAAAAGAAGATGGCTGATTTTAGGATGGGAGAGTGAATGTATGAGTCTAGAGCATTCCACAATGCTAGGAAATTAAGGAAATTCTTTAAAAAAAAAGAACAAACAAAGCATCAACAGAAACAAGAGCGAACACATTGTTGTGAGTATGTGAATGTTAAAGGATTTGACTAAAGGATATTCTGATAGTCAAAGCTAGAACAATTTGAGCAACCCCAACACTGAAGTAATATTAATTACAATTTGAAGCATAACATAAATATGAGTCCACATTAATATAAGCTTTCATTTAATTGGCATCTATATGAAGAGACAAATCCCCATGTAGTTATAAACATCTTATATAATTATGCTAACTTTAAGGAGGTAAATATAAATCCACACCCATTAAGAATGGTCTGTAAATAGTGACTTCTTTCAGAAAAGTATAGTACTTAAAGGATAAGGATAAAGCTAAGCTACCTTAGCCAACCATTCAAGGTCAACATAAATTAAAAACTCTGCAAATTTGATAAAACCTAGAAAAAATGGTCAGATAAATCAGTGATAAATCATGTCAAGTGTACATCCTTTTGATCTAGGGTGATTTTAATGGCTCTCTACCTCTGCTATTTATTCTAATATGTATGTATGTATGTATATATATATATATCCTATATACACAAAAATCATCAGAAAATAGATATTCTAAGATCTGATCAGTACTTCTCAAAACTCTCAAAATTATTAAAAACAAACAAAAAAATCTGAAAAACTCTCTGAACTAAGAGAATAGTAAGGAGACATAACAGCTAAGTGAAATATGATAATGGGATCCTAAAACTGAAGTGAAACACTAGGCAGAAATGAGGAAAATTGAAAAAGTAAGAAACAAAAATTGAAGAGATAAAAATCTCTCCATATAAAGAGAGATTTCATTCCTCTTCTGTAACCCATGTGTCAATAAGAATCTCACATAGTATTGACTTAGCTTAAAATAAGTACTTCTTAAATGTGCTCATAAAAAATGACCTTATATTGAGAATCATATCAATACAATCATTATTTTAGAATAAATATTATATGCTGTTAGGTTTTCTTTTATTGAGAGAGAAAATTTGATAGTGAAATGTAGTATAAACAACAATGACTCATCAGATGGGAAGAATTCAAGCTGTTAATGTTTTTCTTCTTTTACCACCAATTCTAAGAACATTCCTAGATTAAAAATAAAAGCAAAGTTTATCAACAAATGCTTTTTTAAGGGTTGATAAATGAGTTACACAAAGATGCCACTCACTTTTAATTTTATACTCAATTAATTCCTCTAATAAAAGAAAAATAATGATTATATTCCTTAGAATTTAGGAGTTAAAAGCTAAATTTAATATTCTTTATCCTTAAAATGCTCATGTTAATAAGTAAAAATTATAATTTGTTAGTATAATTCTATTTTTCTTACAAGTCCCATGTTATTTAAAGTGACATAAAGTATATGACCTCATGTATACATACCTAAATACATTAAGAAAATCTATTTAATGTGACAGTGCCCTAGAAAACTTATAAGAATACATTTATTCACAAGTTAATCTAAAATTTTTCATCAATTTTATATTATCTAATTAAAACAAACCTAAGTAAATTAAATTAATAATATTTTGTATTAAGGCAATAGATATATTATAGAAATATTGATTTTATATTCTATTTTATATTATAATTATATATTATATTTATATACCATATCTATATAGTATTCTCTGAATTTAAATGAATATAAAAATAAATGACTATATGGATTAATCATGAATGATATTTGAAGTAATTTATATTGACAACTTTTCTTACTTATACTATATATATATATATATATATATATATATATATATATATATATACTTTATTTATTCAGAGTGGGGGTTTTGGATTATAAAAAATGATAAGCACAAATTTAACTTTAAGAATCTAACCAAAGAGAAGAAAAAACTCTATAATGAAATTTTTAAAACATTGATGAAAGGAATTAAAGGGGATACAATAAATGTTGAAATAGCCTGTGTTCATGGTTTGGAAAAAGAAATGTTAATAAAATGTCCATACTACACAAAGAGATCTACAGATCCTTTGTACTCCCCATGAAAACCTCAATATTATTCTTCACAGAATTAGTAGAATTATTTAGTTGTATTTTTTTTACCAATAATAGTAATGTTCATCTCTGTTGAATCTGTGAATAATTCTCTGTTTGTTGAAAAGTACACATTCATGGCAATTTTCTAAGAAATTTTCAATTAAGACCTCTCTAGTAAGAACAATACACATGGATTCCTATTAACTATAAAGAATGGTCAAAACCTGCTGTTTCTTCTCAACTAGCATACTAAAATAGCACTCACTAGTATATCATATGCATACCAAGCATTCTATTCTGATTTTCACATCCATGTATTTTTCCACATTTAATATATAAGGATTTAGACTTGAAAAGTTTCAGTAACATTCCCAGTCACAGAGCTAGTAACACCCTATCTGAAATGTAACTTTAAGGCTGGCTGACTCTGCAACTGGAGTTTCAACCTCTATGCTCCATGGAGAAAATTCAAATAGCAAATTTCAAATGAGCATAACCTATTTTCATTATTCAAATATGTTATCCATGCCAATCTGTTATTCAGATGACATGGATGGAAGAATATAACCACATTCATTTCCTCTGAAATCTAATATTTGTGAATATAAGGTCACAAAAACATATTAAAATTACTATAGCTGTTGAAAATGTGTCTGATATGCAATTTTGAAAGACTGGTGATTGAATTACTTTGATGTTTCACTTAATTTTTATTGCCTAATTACATGTGTATAACTATACATCACTTTAATATATATAGGTCATATATTATACAAATATAAATGTGATTTATATAGAGAAAGAACTTAGGAAAACTCAAAAATTAAGAAAGAAGGATGAAAAATTCCCAGCAGCTCAGAGGCAGAGGCAGGAGAATCATGAGTTCAAAGTCAGCCTCAACAAAAGCAAGGCCTTAAGCAACTCAGTGAGACCCTGTCTCTAAATAAAATACAAAATAGGGGTGGGGATGTGGCTCAGCGATTGAATAGCCCTGTATTCATCCCTGGTACCCCTACCTCCTCTCACAAAAAAAAAAGAAAATGAAAAATGTAAAATCTCTCATAGAAAAGATTATTTATTCATATACACACACGATATATATATGTATACACACACACACACACACACACACACACACATATATATATATATATATACCTTGCTTTATCAATTTATAAATCTAAGATTGAATAAGATTTTTCTCATTTCTATCTTTTATTGAAATATGTTTTTCTGATATTAGGATCATAAAATTATTGAATAGTTTTCAAATCATAACTTGAAGTCTTTTCATAAGCAACCATAAAGTAAAATATCATAGCACTTCTATAATAAATATGAACTTTCCTGCATTAAGTCAAATGAAGTCACTTAATAAATCTAAGACTTTATGAATGTGTTTTAAAATTGTCATTAACATCTTCTGAACTAAACTGAAACTTTCTGTTGATATATAGAAAGCTACCTTGAGCAAGTGAAGGACGTTACAATTATAAACAGGATTCAAGCCATGATACACAGTCTCTTTTCATGGAATGCATTTTCAGTCATCTTTAAATTCCCATTTAGTATACATTTCTTTGTAATTCTTCTTCAGTGCATTAAGAAATGGATCATTTATTCTTTTCTACAGTTACTTTCTGATGGAAAAAAATGTGTCTTCCTATTTATTCTCAGTTATAACAAAAAAATTTCTGCATTCCTTATAATTTTGTTACAAAGTTCTTTGTTTTCCTAAGATTTGTTGCCCTAGGCAAATACAAATTATCTCTATTACCTGAGGAAGGGCCTGGTTAGACCAGCACTGCCCTGAAAAGGATCAGTCTTATATTGAAGAATCCTTTAACCTAAAAATTCCCAAGGGAAATCAATTATTTTCTGTTCTTTAAAAATACGGCCGGTTGTGGTGGTGGTGGTGTATGCGTATAATCCCAGCGACTTTGGAGGCTGAGACAGTAGGATCAAGAGTTCAAAGCTTAACTCAGCAAAATTCTGAAGCCCTAAGCAATGTAGCAAGACCCTCCTCAAAATAAAAAGTAAAAAGGGATGTGGCTTGGTGGTGGAGCTACTCAGGGTTTAATTCCCGGTACAAAAAAGGAAAAAAGAATATATATATATATATATATATATATATATATATATATATATAAATATTTATATATATATATATATATATATATAAATTTTCTTATTTTATTTTTATTCCCTAACCAATTAATTTATATTGCAAATACCTCAGTAACAAAACCTCTTACTGAATATATTATTTAAGTTGAAGTTGTTAGAATATAGACTCCTAACTACTTTATTTCCTGATTAATTGATTATCAGAATGTTTTTAACAAACATCAAAACCACTCACTAAATTTATAAGAAATATTATATTTTAGCATAACAAAATCTAGATTAAATCATAAAAATACATCAATACAGCTTAGAATCTTATGGGAATTAAATTGGCAAAGTGTACTTTTTTCTCAATATCTTTCATTATTTACACATAGCAATAATTCTGCATTGTAATTTCCTTATGGAAAAACAGCTCAAAATGAAAGGTTCTTCATATGTTTAGTAGAGGACAAGATGAGTTGCAGGAGCAAGTAAATACAGTTGAGTCCTAAAAGATACATTTATTGCTCTTAACTGATAACATGATAATGACATTGCAAAATCACTTCCAAAAATATAATGCTCAAAATCAATTTCTTGACAAACATGTTTATTTATTTACTTTTTTATTGGTTCTTTTTAGCAAACATTTCATTTTAATATAATTGTACAGGGATGGAATGTATCGTATTCTAGTAAGGACCCCATTCTTGTGGATGTACATGATAATGGGATTCACTATGGTATATTTATATACGTACATAGTAAAAGTATTTTGGATTCATTCCACTGTCTTTTCTTTTCCTTCCTTTCCTCCCTTCATTCCCCTTTGTATAATCTATTGAGTATCTATTTTTTTTCTCTATTCCCTCTATTGTATGCTAGCTTCCACATATCAGTGAAAACATCTGACCTTTATTTTTTGGGACTGGCTTATTTTACTTAGCATGATCATCTCCAGGCCCATTCAATTGAAAATGTCATAAAGTCATTCTTCTTTAAGGATGAATAATGCTCCATTGTGAATACATAAACCACAATGTCCTTACCTGTTCATTTGTTGAAGTACAGACATCTAGGTTGGTTCCATAGTAGCTTAGCTATTGTGTTTTGGCTGCTATAAACTTTGATGTGGTTGTGTCAGTGCAGTATGCTGATTTAAAATCTTTTGGACATAAAATGAGGAGTTGGATAGTTGGGTCAAATGGTAGTTCCATTTTTATTGCAGTATGGACATTCCATTTTTTGAGGAATGTCCATACTGCTTTCCAGAGTGGCTGCACAAATTTGCAGTCCTACCAGCAATTTATGAGTGTAACTTTTCCCCATATCCTCAACAACATTTATTGTTACTTATATTCTTTATAATTGCCATTGTGATTGGAGGGAGATGAAATTTTAAGGTAGTTTTAATTTGCATTTCTCTAATTGTTAGAGGTATTGAACATTTTTTATATGTAACATTTTTGATTATTCATATTTCTTCTTAGAAGTATCTGTTCAGTTCATTTGCCCATTTATTTACTGGGTTATTATTATTATTGTTATTATTATTATTTGTGTTAAGTTTTTGACCTCTTTATATATTATGAAAATTAATGCTCTGAGGTAAAGGTGGCAAAGATTTTCTCCCATTCCATAGGCTCTCTCTTCACATTCATGATTTTTTTTTTACTGTGAAGAAGCTTTTTAGTTTGATTCCATCCCATTTATTGATTATTAACTTTATTTCTTGCACTTCAGGAGTTTTGTTAAGGATGTCAGTTCCTGAGCCAATATGTTGGAGTCTTGGGCCTACATTTTCATCCGGTATGTGCAGGGTTTCTGGTTTAATTTCTAGGTGTTTAATCCATTTGAAACTGAGTTTAATGTAGGGTGAGATATATGGGTTAAATTTCATTCTGCTACATATGGATTTCTAATTTTTCCAGCACCATTTGTTGAAGAGGCTATCTTTTCCAATGTGTTGTCTCAGTAGATGCCAAAAAAGCATCTGATAATATCCTTTCATATTTAAAACACTAGAAAAAAATAGGGATAGAAGGAACACATGTAAGTATTGCAAAAGCTATGTAAGAGAAACCCATGGCCAACATCATTATAAACAGAAAAATTGAAAGCATTCCCTCTAAAAACAAAAACAAGGCAGGGATTACCAATTTCATCATTTCTATTAAAGATAGTCCTTGAAACTCTAGCCAGAGTTTTAAGGTAAATTAGGCAAAAGAAAGAAATTAAAGGGATACAAATAGGAAAAGAAGAGCTCAAACTATCTCTGGTTGCCAAGGACATGATTCTTTATTTAGAAGACCCAAATTATTCCATCAGAAGACTTCTAGAACTTACAAATGAATTCGGCCAAGCAGGAAGATACAAAATTGACACCCAGAAATAAATTAATAAATTGTGTTCCTATGCTCCAACCAAGAATCAGCTGAAAAACCAATTAGGAAACCATCTCTTTAACAACAGCCTCAAAAGTAAAAAAAAAAAAAAAAAAAAAAAGCTTGGGAATAAATCAAACAAAAGAAGTGAAAGACCTCTACAATGAAAAAACAGAAAGACTTCCATAAAAATTCCAATGATATGATATTCTTCATCGAAATAAAAAAGCTGTCATGAAATTCATTTAAAAAAATAAGATGCCTAGAATAGCAAAAGCAATTATTAAAAAGAAAAGCAAAGCAGGAGGCAAAACAATCTCAGACCTTAAATTATACTACAGAGCTATAGTAACAAAAACAGTAGGGATTGCCAAAAAAAAAAAAAAACAGGCAAGACCAATTAAACAGAGTAGAAGGCACATAGACACATCAACAAAAATACAGTTATATCATACTTGATAAAGGTGTCAAAAACCAAATATTGACAACCATCTTTAATATATGCATATAAATCTTTCCTTGGTAGGAAACCTGAACTTAGAGAATTTGTGAGTTGCATTTATATTTTACCCTTAATTTTCTAAAAATTCTTATAAAAAACTCCAAAATCTGGAACTATATATTAATATTAAAATTATCTACCTGAACTAATTGCATACCATATAGCACCCCCACCCGCCTTTTCTTGCCATATTAGAAACACCACTTTGGCTAATAACATTGGAAAAATACCTAATATGGAAATAAAATGTGCTATAAAATTGACAGTAATGCCTTATTTTCTTAGAGGCTTTATTTTTTCATTAAATATATTTAAATTTTTTTTCAAATATACATACTCAATTTTTCTATTTAAGAAAAAAAAATGTATACCCAGAAGCATCTAGGAAAGGAAATAGATTAAAAAAGATTTACCCCTAATTATTTCTCATATTGAATAATATTATAGCTAGTGTCAGGAGTGCTGTACACTAGTGGCCATGAGATATGAAGACAGGTTGATAGACTTCTACTTTCAGTTATTTCATTCCTCCCATAGGGACAGGAGCACAAAGAGTAATAGTGGGCATCTCTTCATTTACTCTAAGAGTTCTCACATAGCACCTCATAGGGTTTTATTCTGTCTCTCTTTTTCTATAATAATTATTTGAGGACTGAAATAAGCTAGGCATTACAGAGCTACCAGTCATTGATGACATTTTAATTTTTTGCTTTTCCCCATTGATCTAGAAAGGAAAGAAACATTTTCTTTCCTTATAAGAAACTATTTTAGATACAGGACAGTATAACATTTCAAATTTTATTTCATCAAAAAAGTGACTAAACATATTAATATGTAACTTTGTTCCAATTCCTCTAAGTTTTATGTTTGTTTAAAGTTTACAACTGTTATGCTATCTGTCAGTAATTGTTTTGCCACACTGTCATACTAAATTATCGATGCTTTGTCCTTCAGTATTCAATAGTTATCTTTTTAGTATTATTTTGAAAGATATGTATCCATTTAAAAGTATTATGTATTTTATTGTACCCTCTTGTCATTTATATATCATAGAGGCTTGAATCTTATATTTTATAATTAGGATTCTAAACAAACTTTTTAAGTGAGTTTATCTTTTTTAGCAATGTCTGATATAGAAGCCCTCTATTGATTTTCTTTCATTATTTGAAAATCTTTCTTTCAGGTATGTAGAATGCAAAAACAAGTGTTTGTAAGAAAAAAATATTAGTTTTCAACAAAATATAAAATTATAATCTAAATTCTTAAAATGTGTTTATTATGTTCAGCATGGCTTTATTGATATATTCTTTCTATTAACTGCCAGCCAAAATATAATTTAATTACATAATACAAATATTTATGGATTACACACCATATATCCACTCTGTATACCAGAGTCTTAACATTTGATTTTCCTTTACCATTCATAGAAATAGTGCTAGGCATTCTGTTAAGGCAAGAAAAATAGACAGGGATCATATTTATTTTTGAAGATGGTACTCCTGTTTTTTTATACCAACAATTCAAATCCAAGATTTGTTTTTCTCTCTAGTAACTATAGACATGTGACAATTTTTTTAACCGAAATAGAACTTCTCAGTTCCATCATTCCAGGTAATTATTTTCTTAAACTACATATTGGTTTATTTAGGGACATATAATTAAAATAACATATACAAAGTTGATTGTAGTTGAAGGCATTGTAATTATATATATATATATATATACACATATATGCATATGTAATATAATAAATATATATACATATATATGTATAATATAATAAATATATATCTACACTTTATGTTTAAGACTTGTGCTTATTTTTTAGTATATTCTTTGCTAATTAGAATTCTGGCACAAACTTAAAAGTTCTACCATTGGTATCTTGTGCCAAATTTCAATGAAGAGCAGGAAATTAGACACTTTGACACTTAAAAGTGAATGATGATTTCTTATAAATGTAACTTTCTTTAGCTTTTGATAAAGAAATTGAGATGTCTGAAAATACACTTTCAAAATTCAGTATTTACATTTCAGTAGCAAATGATTTTGTCTCAGTATCATTTATTATTAAGTTATAGAAAATTTTGTATAAATTTATCCATCATTTATAAATAATGTTTTTTCTCTTTGAATGTATATCTGGCAAGACATGTAAATTATCACAAACTACTTCACTGTTTTAAATAATAGTTTTATTGAGCTATAACTCATTCTATAAAATTTAGTCTTTTTAATTGCATAATTCAGTGTTTTTTGGTATATTCATAGAGTTGTACAAACATCTCTACTATCTAATTTTGAAATATTTTTCATCTCCTAAAGAAACTAGATACCTATTAGGAGTCACATTTCACTTTCACAGTCCTAGCCTCTGGTAACCAGTAAAATACATGTGGTCTCCATGTATTTGCTAAATTTGGACATTTTACATATATGAGATTACATAATATGTGATCTTTTTTTAATATTTAGTTTTTAGGTGTAGATGGACACAACACAATGCCTTTATTTTTATGTAGTGCTGAGGATTGAACCCGTCCCGCCCGTGCTAGTTGAGCGTACTATGCTGAGCCACAGTCCCAGCCCCAATATGTGATCTTTTGTATTTGAATTCTATTGCTTAGAGTAATGCTTTCCATCCTATTCATCCTTTATTCAGAGAATATCATCAACATTTCACTGTTTATCTGGTGAGAACATTTGGGTTACTTTCACACTTTGTTCTTAGGACAATGCTGTTATTTATATTTACATAAAAGGTTTTGTGTGGACATATAATTTCAATTAATTTGAGATATGTCTATGTACTTAAGTGTCAAATTGCTAGGTCATATATTGAGTATGTTTGGGAACAGTCAAGCCATTTTCTCAAAGAGGTGGAACCATTTTATAAACCACCACCAAAGCTTGTGCTTATAGATTTTTTCACAACCTTACCAATATTTATCATTGTCTGCTCTTTTCAATTTTGGCCATCCTACTAACAGTGACATGGTATCACATTGCAGTTTGATTTGTGTTTCCCTAATAAATAATATCATTGAGTCTCTTTGCACGTGCTTATTAGGTATTTTGATAGCTTTGAAAAAAATCTATATTTTTTTATTGTTGAGCTATATTTTTCACATATTTTGGATGAAAGCTCCCCATCTTAAGAGATATATGATTTGTAAATATTCTCTCTAGTTTTGTGACATTTCATTTCTTTTATGATGTCCTTGGATTTATAAAAAAAATTTCTCTTTGAGAAAGTCAGACATCTATTTTATCTTTATTAGTGTGTGTGTTTTGGTATTCCTCTAAGAAGTTGTTGACTAAATCAAGTCTTGAAGACCTTCCCATGTTTTCTTCTTTTTTTCTTTTTAATGCTATGATCCATTTAGTTAATTTTTACATATTAGTGAGATAGAAGTCCAAGTTATAATATTCCTTTTCAATGTTTTAGCCAATTATCCCAGCACTATTTGTTAAAAATTATGTTTTTCCTATTAAATTGCCTTGACACACTATCAATTGGCCATGAATATAAGATATTTTCTGTATTTTCAACTCTAATCTATTATCTATGTCTATCCTTATACTATTACAACACTATCTTGATTTCTGTCACTTTGTAGTGAAATCTGAAATCAGGAAAATGAGTTTTTTAATTTTATTCTTTACATCATTTTTGCTAATTTAAATCTCTTGCATTTCTCTATCTCATTTATTATTTGTCTATCAATTTTCTGGGCAGGAAGAAAGGTACCTGGTATTATGATGAGTATTTTGTTAAATCTATAGGTCAATGTGGAGGTTATTGCCATTTTAACAATACTTTCTTCCAATTCATATGCTAAATTTTTTTAAAATTTATTTGATTATCATTGAAATCCTCTGAACAATGACATAAGTTTTAGGTGTACAAATCTTATACTTTTCCATTAACTATAATCCCAAATATTTCACTTTTTTATTGCTGTTAAATGTAAAAAAAAATTTCCAACTTTTATTTTTGGATTTTTTTTATTGTTAATAAGTAGAGATACAATTGGGTTTAAGATGAGGATTTTGTATCCTGCAACATTGTTGACTTTATCTACTAATTCTTATAACAGATTTTTAAAAATTTTTGCTATGTTCATGTATTGTCCTTAACATTGTCTATTTTCAAGACCATGCTAACTGCAAATAATTTTACTTCTCATCTTTTTAAAAAAATTTTTAAAGTATACATGACAGTAGGGTGTACTTTGACATATTTATTTTATGATGTCCTTGGATTTACAAAAGATTTCTCTTTGAGGAAGTCAGACTTATCTATTTTATCTTTATTAGTGTGATGTTTCAGAGTGCAAACCATTCCAATTAAGATTCTGTTTTTGTGGTTGTACATTATGTGAAGTTATTGTAGTCATGTATTCATATATGAGCATAGGAAATTTATGACCTATTCATTCTACTGTCTTTCCTATTCCCATTTCCCATCCCTTCCCTTCATCTTTGTTCATCCAATGAATTTCTGTACTTCCCCTTCATATCCTCCCTTGTTATGGGTTTAATATTGGTATCTTTCTTTTCTAAGTATGTTTTTATTGATGTATAAAAATTGTATGTAATACTGGGATTCACTATGGCATATTTATACAAGTGCAAATCATAATTTGGTCAATTTCATTCTCTAGTGCTTCCCCCTTTCCCCTCCTCCCCCACCCCTCAATCCTGTTCCTCTGCTCTTTCATTTCCTTTCCTTGCCTAATTTTCCTAACCAGATTTTCCAGTTCAATGTCAAATAGAAATGATAAAGATATTCTTATGGTGTGGATGAAGAATATAGTCTTTCTCCATTAAATAATGTCTTTTATATGATTTTGGTAACAAGATAATTTTGGTGTCATAGGAGGTGTTGTGGACTATTCACTGGTCTTCCAATTTGGGAAGTATTAGTGAAGGGAGAATGTTAATTCTTTAAAATTTTGTAAAATATTTCAGCAGTGCTATCTAGATCTAAGCTTTTTTTTTTCATTTATTTTCAATTTTGAAGAAGTATTTGATTAAAAATTTAGCTTATTTACTTGTTATGTAAGTGTTTAGATTTTGTATTTCTTGTCAGTTGGTGTAGTTTATCTTTCTAAAAATTTCTTCATTTAATTTTTTATTTTATTTTAAATTGACAAAATAATAATTATGTCATGTTATAATAATAAGTGTACATATTTCTCAGACTCAATGTGATTTTCATTACATAATAACATTGTGAATTGATTAAATCAATACAATTAGCTTATCTATTACTTCATACATTTGTCATTTCTTTTTGGTAAGAAAGACAAACTCTTCTAGCTATATGGAAGTATACAATAAATTATTACTTACTATAATCACCCTACTCTTTTGATATTTAACTTGTTGGCAAATATAAATATTTGGCCAATAATAATGTCCCTCTTTTATATTTGATTTTAGTATTTTACTTATTTGGGTCTTCACTGCTTTTATTTCATCTTGTCAGCCTAGATACAAGATTGCCATGTTGCTTTTTCTTTTCCAAGAACCAACATTTAGTTCTACATTTTTTTCTCTGATGCTTTTCTATTGTTTATCCTTTATTTCTGCTCCAGTGTTCATTATTTCCTGCTTGTGTTTATTTTATGCTTTATATGTTCATGATTGGACACCAGCCTTTCTTGCCTCTCTACTATGTGTACACAATTATCTTCATTTTTATTATCCTATGACCTTAACTTTTTTGAGGAGATCTCAAAATTATTAACATATTTACTTACAGAGACCCATAGCTAAGAATTTCATTTGTTTATGAATGTAGCATTTTAATAATTTTAATATCTCTTTGTACATTTAAATATCTCTTTATAAGTATAGTAAATTTGTCTCAGATATTAAAATTATATGATTTGTACTTCTATTTTCTGGTGAATAATTGTGATACAGTCCTACAGTAATAATGAGAATAACATCTAAAGTACTGTTGGGTACCAAGGTATGTAGAAATTTAGACAAAAATCGTTCCATGGTATACTGCAAATTAAAAGAACAAAAATAAATATCATTTATAAATAATGGAAGCAAAAATTGATTAAATGATTTATTTCAGAATGTGGCAGCTTGTTGTAGTAAAAAGGAAATTAGTCCTTATGAAAATATAAATGATACATAATTGATCAACTTTTTGATATTTTTGAAAAGTGCAATTATGCAAATTTTACATTTTACTTTTAAACAAGCCTTGTTCTTTTGCCTTATGCTATTTTTATCATACCAAATATTATTCTCCACTCTAGTTTCTATTTGGAC
The DNA here is from genome assembly GCF_052094955.1 of Ictidomys tridecemlineatus. Classification (NCBI taxonomy): domain Eukaryota; kingdom Metazoa; phylum Chordata; class Mammalia; order Rodentia; family Sciuridae; genus Ictidomys; species Ictidomys tridecemlineatus. The sequence continues at coordinate 147,534,346 of NC_135482.1, read as the reverse complement.
ATATTCACTAATTTATTTCCTGAGTAGATGTTCAAGTATTAAATGTGGAACTACAATTGACACCAAGATTCAGACAATTGATACTTAAAAATGTGACCACTTAAAATGAATTTATTTATTTAGAATCATATTCTAAGTGTTTCGTTAGCAGAAATTAAAGAATATTTATGTAGTTAAATTCAACAATTTAGCATTCATATATCACAATATACATCATCTAATAGCAGTTATTTTAGGTATATTTCATAATTTCCCTTTTCTATGAATGTCCTTTTTAGAACAACTGAGGATTAGCTATTTTGAAAGGAAAGTGAGGATGACTTAAAGCTGGCCTTCTGACTCAATTTCCATAATCTCTCTACAATAATATTAAGATTCTGACATTTCAATCTCTTCCCAGAAAAGGCATTTCAGTATGTCCTCAAATAATCTGTATTACTATAGACAAGATGCAAATAGGTTTAGAATATCTGAATGACATTTTATAAAAATATTATGTGAATAAAATTTAAAAAACTCAATATTATTTGAACAAATTGTATTTCTTTTCCTACTTGCTAATGTCATTTCAAAATGAAGACTGATACATTATGTATAACTATTATGCTGTAATATATATTAATTATGAAGCTTAAACTATTTCCTTTTCCTGTTTCCTCCTTCCTTCCTTCCTTCCTTCCTTCCTTCCTTCCTTCCTTCCTTCCTTCCTTCCTTCCTTCCTTCCTTCCTTCCTTCCTTCTTTCTTTCTTTCTTTCTTTCTTTCTTTCTTTCTTTCTTTCTTTCTTTCTTTCTTTCTTTCTTTTTCTTTCCCAATTCAAGGAATTGCACACAGGCCTTATTATTGCCAGGCAGGACTTCTACCATCGAGGTACATTCTATTCCCAAGCTAAAACCTTAAATGACTTTAATCATAATACTAGTTTTAAAAAAGCCTCATAGATTGTCTCATTCAAGCTAATAATCATTACACACATGAGGATACTCTAACCCAGAAGGTGAGCTACTTTCTCATGAACAGTTGCTTAGAAACTATAATCATGAACAAACCAGGCAAAACAGAAAATTTATTTGAAATGGAGCAGGTCTTATTATCAAATTACTAGGGATAAGACAAGGTCTGTCAAGTGCCTAATGTATCATTGGGCAATTTTATAAACTCTCTATGCCTCTGCTTTATCATTTGTAAAATTAAAAAAAAAATACTCATAAAAATACCTCTTCTCATGGCTTAGAGAATACGTAAGTTAACCCATAGAGGTTATTTATCATCACATATTAATCACCCAATAAATATTGTTATTTTAAAACTCCCAGGTTCATACATTTCATTTTTCATTTAAAAATAAAAATCATACTCTTCTACAAAAAAATATGTGGTCAAGTTAATTATATTCTTGGTTTTCCAAATTTCTGGAAGTATTTATAATCATTACCTTTTCCTGCTGTTATTGTTGTTGAAAATTTAAATGTTGTTATGTGTTCCCAGCTCTTCTTTGAATCTTTTATACAACCTGTGAAACCTCCTTCTGTTGGAACATTAATTGATAGACTTTTATATTTCATACACAGCTATTAATGACAAGAATAAGAATTGTAGCTAAATAGAATGTCATAGATCATTAGTTTGCCTTCAATGTTTACCTGGTATTTTAAAAATAATAATTGGAAAATATTAGTTGCTAGTGTTATAATAATTCAGGGATGATGGGGTGGGGTTGGGCAAAGTATGGCCTGAAGGTAAGCCATCCAAGTGCTTGCCTTAATAATGTTTTATTGAAAAGCAACCATACATAGTCATTTAAGTATCATTTATGGCTGATTCTGTGCTAAAATGGAATTGTTGTGTAGTAACAATGATCATATAGTCCACAAAGTCCAAATACTCACTCTCTGGATCTTTCAGGAAATTTTTATCTCACAAAACAAATGAAGAAAATCCAAGCATACTCGTTTACTTCCGAATTTCTTCATATAGTGCAAGGCAAATGTTACAACATTCTTTATTTGAGCCATTCTGACCCTACAGGAATAAGCTGACATATACCACAACATGCTTTCAGGAAGTTATTTATACTTTTTCATATTTTGAGTATTGTATTATCTAAATATTAAAAAAAGAATGTACAAACATTACTATGCTACAATGTAATATATACAAGAGACATATGCTCTTATTTGCATATAGCATGATACACTAATAAATTAGGTATTGTAAGTGATTTTAATGAGATAAAAGTTTCAATTTACTACAGCTAAACAGATGAATATTACATTCACTTTTAGTTTAAGCACCCACAGATTGAAAGAATTTTTGTGAAACTTAAAGAATAAATTGTTTCAGCATTGTGAACATTACATATTGGGTAGAAATTTATTTTGAGACATAAATTTTAAATTTATATTTGAAAATAATGTAGTGTATGACTGCTGATTCAATAAGAAATTTGACTTGGATAGTACTTAATGGCTGTATGTCAGATTAGGCTATTTCAAAAATTTCTTCAAAAATTTTTAGACATGAAGAATTTTTAAAAGGGAAATTGTATGTTATATAAAAACTTATTTGTAGTAAATAAACATACTTATAGTATTTTTATTATAAAATACCAATAGAAATAGTTAAAGTAATATCAGAACCTTACTTCATCAATTGGACAAGCTAAGTTTTGAGAGATGATATGTTTTATATTAGAACAAATATAACCTATGAAACTGCATCATGTTTGTCCTGTCAGTGACTACACTAGGAAACTCAAATTATATTTTACTACTTGGTATATATTTTTCGTCATCTGGTGTAAAAAAGTAATTTTCCTTTTCTTTTATATCTTGATAAATTATGAATCAGTACTATAAAGAGATCTTAATAATACTTGGAGGGGCAAAAAATGGTGTGATTTGTTTTAGTTATTAAATCCATATATGTCCAGATACAGAGTTGGTACTTTTAAAAGTATAAAACTTAACCATTCATTATTGGCTAAATATTTTTTATAAAATATTTATGTAAAACCTATGTAAAATTGACAACTGTAAAAATTGAAATTCTTGGTAAACTTATTTACTTTAGATTTGATTTAAGAGGTACTAATTCCTTCATTATTTTGATCTAATCTACCTTTTGGTGTGCATCACATAATACATTTTATAAAGAAAAAATATCTCCTGAACTTTTATAATACAGTGTACTCTTTTCTTATTCAATCTATTTGGGAATAATGCAATTTTTAACCTTCTGTAGATAATTTTTATTTTAGTTTTCCACTCATATTTCAAATAATAGTAGATACCATGACATCAAGTCTAATGGTACAATCAAATGAACAGACACACACACACATACACACACACACACACACACACACACAATGCTCCTTCCTTCAATTTTTACTGTTTGGTTTTATGACTGGGCATAAATGTACACTCCATAGAGAAATCCAAGAATGATCTTAGTTGATTATTCATTGTTTCAAAATTAATCTGCACAAATTTAGTTTGACTAGGCTTCTTTATTTCCACTAAGCAAATTAAATCAATTAATATTCAATAAAAATAAGTACTTTCAAAGACATTGTCTATATACTTTATATTCTGACTAAAGGGGAATTACTAAACTATTTTACTACACTTTTTAAAATATAGCATAGCTTAAGCAACATCAATAACCTAAACTTTTTCCAAAATAAATTTTTGTTTTTCTATTATATTTTTGCTCATGTTTTTAGATATTTGGTATTAATACATCTCTAAGCCATCCACCAGAAGAGAAAGTTTACTGAAACTTATAAACTAATTTTATCTTTACTCTTTCTTTGAACTCTTCTTCCTTGCACATAATATTCAATCAGCACCATCTCCAAAGAATACTCCAAATTCATCTATGGTTCTCTTCTCACTATCATCTTAAGCATGCCAGTCATTCTTCTGTATGTGACATGGTGTTCTGAAATTTATGAACTCCTGTTTCTTGATACACTTTTACATTTTTTTTTTGCTAAAAATTTCTTTAGTAGCTTCCTGAAAAAGTTTCATTAGAGGAAGATTTTTTAAAGAAATTAGAATCATACCATTTACTGTGGAAATCAAGCAGGGGTTTTCATCCTCTTATCAAATAAAGTAGACTTCAAACTATAATTAATAAAAAGGGATAAAGAAGGCCTATACATACAGTTCAAGGGAACCATACACCAACAAGACATAACAAATATAAACATATATGTTTCAAACAATGGTGAAGCTATCTTCATCAAACCAACTCAAGTTCAAGAATGAAATAGATAATTTGAGGAGACTATAACACACCTCTCTTACCACTGAATAGATTTTCCAAATAAAAGATGAAAAAAGAAACTATATAACTCAATAATACAATCAATAACTTAGACTTAACTGACATATATAGGATATTTCATCCTTCAACACGAGAATATACTTTCTTATGAGCAGCACATGGATCTTACTCCAAAATAGACTGTGTGTTATGCCACAAAGCTACTCTTTGCAAATAGAAAAATGTAGAAATACTACCCTGCATTCTATCAGATCATAATGAAATGAAATTAGAAATCAATAATAAAATAAGAAATAAAAGCTATTCCAACACCACAACACTAAATAATATACTAGTGAATGAAGAGTGGGTTGCATAAGACATCAATGAGGAGGTTAAAAACTTTTTAGAGGTGAATGAGAACACAGAATACAACATATTGAAATCTCTGGGACATTTTGAAGGCAGTTGTAAGAGGAAAGTTCATTGAATGGAGTTCATTCCTTAAAAGAAGAAAAAAATCAACAAATAAATGACTTAACATTATATCACAAAGCCCAAGAAAAAGAAGAAAAAACCTACACCAAAAGCACTGGAAGACAGGAAATAAATAAAATCAGATCTGAAATCAGTGAAATTGAAACAAAAGAAATAATTGAAAAAATTAACAAAACAAAAAGTTGGTTCTTTGAAAAAATAAACAAAATTGACAGCCCCTTAGCCATGCTAATAAAAAGGAGAGAGAAAACTCAAATAACTAACATACCTGATGAAAAAGAAAATATCACAACAGACACTACAAAAATACAAAAGATAATTAGAAATTATTATGAAAACTTGTATTCCAATAAAATAGAAACTATCAAAGGCATCTACAAATTTCTAGAGTCATACAATTTGCCCAAGTTGAATCAGTATGATCTGCACAATTTAAACAGATCAATTATAAGTAATGAAATAGAAGACACCATTAGAAGGCTACCAACCAAGAAAAGCATAGGACTGGATGGATACACAGATGAGTTCTATAAGACATTTTAAAAAGAACTAATACTTTTTTCAATTTATTTCAGAAAATAGAAAAAGAGGGAGCATTTCCAAACTCATTCTATGAGGCCAATAACACCCTAATTTCAAGACCAGGCCAAGACACGTCAAAAAAAGGGAAAACTTCAGACCAATATCTCTAATGAACCTAGATGCAAAAATTCTCAATAAAATTCTGGAGTTGTAGCTCAGTGGACAGTGCTTGCCTAGCATGCATGAGGCACTGGATTTGATCCTCAGCACCACATAAAAATAAAATATATTGTGTTCAGCTTAAACTAGAAAATAAATACTAAAAAAATAAAAAATAAAAAGAGACTACACCACAATCAAGTGGGGTTTGTTCCAGGGATGCAAGGTTGGTTCAACATACGGAAATCAATAAATCATCTCATAGAAGCAGAAAAAGCTTTTGACAAAATACAGCACTTCTTCATGTTCAAAACCCTACAAAACCTAGGAATAATAAGAACATATCTCAACATCATAAAGGCTATCTATGCTAAGCCCCAGGCCAACATCATTCGAAATGGAGAAAAATTGAAAGCATTTTCTCTAAAAACTGGAACAAGTAAAGAATGCATTCTTTCACCACTTCTATTCAACATAGTTCTTGAAACACTGGACAGAGCAATTAGACAGATGAAAGAAATTAAAGGAATATGTATAGAAAAAGAAGAACTTAAATTAGCACTATTTGCTGATTATATGATTTTATACCTAGAAGACCCAAAAATTCCACCAGAAAACTTCTAGAACTAGTACGTGAATTCAACACCCATAAATCAAAGGTATTTCTGTATATCAATGACAAATCCACTGAAGGAGGAATGAGAAAAACTACCCCATTTATAATAGCATCAAAAAAATGGGAATCAACAAAATGAAAGAGGCAAAAGACCTCTACAATGAAAACTACATAATGCTAAAGAAAAAAATTTTAAAACCTAGAAGATGGAAAGATCTACCTTGTTCTTTGATGGGCAGAATTAATATTGTCCAAATGACCATACTACCAAAAGCACTATACAAATTCAATCAAAATCCCAGTGGAATTCCTCAGAGAAATAGAAAAAGCAGTCATGAAACTTAACTGGAAAAATAAGAGACCCAGAATAGCTAAAGCAATCTTTAGCAAGAAGAGTGAAGCAGGTAGCATCACTATAGAAGACATTGAACTATACTACAGAGCAATTATAACAAAAACAGCATGGTATTAACACCAAAATAGACTTGTATACCATTGGTACCAGATAGAGGAAACAGAGACTAACCAACATAATTACAGTTATCTTATATTTGACAAAGGTGCCAAAAATGTACATTGGAGAAAAGATAGTCTCTTCAACAAATGGTGCTGGGAAAACTGTAAATCTATATGCAACAAAATGAAATTAAACCCCTATCTCTCACCATGCACAAAACTCAATTCAAATTGTATCAAGGACCTTGGAATTAAATCAGAGACACTGCATCTTTTAGAATAAAAAGTAGGTCCAAATATCCATCATGTTGGATTAGGCCCCAACTTCCTTAATAAGACTCCTATACTGCAAGAATTAATATCAAGAATCAATAAATGGAATGGATTCAAACTAAAAAGATTATTTTCATTGAGATAAATAGAGAACCTACTAATTATGAACAAATTCTTACTATATGCACATCAGATAGAGCACTAATCTCTAGAATATTTAAAGAACTCAACAATCTTAACACACACAAATTAATAATAATAATCCAATCAATAAATGTGCCAAGGGATTGGATACTTCTCAAAAGAAGATATAAAATCAATCAACAAACATATGAAAAGATGTTCAACATCTCTAGAAATTAGAGAAATGCAATTCAAAACTTAGGTTTTATATCACTCCAGTCACAATTACAGCTATTAAGGATACAAACAACAATAAATGCTGGCAAAAATGTTGGGGAAAAGGCACACTCATACATTGCTGGTGGGACTGCAAATTGGTATAGCCAATATGGAAAGCAGTATGAAGAATCCTTGGAAAACTGGGAATGGAACCACCATTGGATCCAGCTATCCCAATCCTAGGTCTATACACAAAAGACTTTAAAACAGCATACTACAGAGACATAGCCACATCAATGTTTATAGCAACACAATTCACAATAACTAAACTGTGGAACTAACCTAGATTCCCTTTGGGAGTTGAATGGATTAAGAAAATGTGGCATATATACACAATAGAATATTATTCAGCATTAAAAGAGAATAAAATCATGACAGTTGCAGGTAAATAGATGGAGCTGAAGTATATAATGCTAAGTAAAATTAGTCAGTCCCAAAAAACCAAATGCTGAATGATTTCTCTGATATAAGGATGCTGATTCATAGTATGCTGTGGGGGTGGGAGGGGAATGGGAGGATTAAATGAACTCTAGATAGGGCAATGGGGAAAAAAAGAGGGAAGGGAAGGGAGGGAGCATAGGTATAGGAAAGACTGTGGAATGCAATTGTCATCATTATCCTAATTACATGTATGAAGACATGGAGGATGTTACTCTACTTTGTGTACAACCAGAGGTACAAAACATTGTACTCTATATGTGTAATATGAATTGCAATGCATCCTGTTGTCATATGTAACAAACTAAATTTTTTTTAAAAATTAGAAATCTGACAATGTCTTTTTCTTTTTCATTTTTTTACCTCATTAGGGTAATTTTTTCTCTTTGTTTGTTTTAAGATTGATGTGATTTTTTTATATCTTTATTTTATTTAGTTTTATGTGGTGCTGAGGATCAAACCCAGCGCCTCGCACATGCTAGGCGAGTGCTCTACCGCTGATCCACAGTTTCAGCCCCTCAATAGGGTAATTTTAGGAGTAAAGATTGAGATTATTTCTCCTCAGAAATTTGTTTTCTAGTACCTAGTGTTAATGCTCAGAGATTGGATATTATAATGGTAGCTGTTTCTTCATGTTTTTTAGAAAATATTTTCTGGAGGCATTTACATTTATTTCTTGTCTCTCAGTGTGTTGTGGTTTAGATATGCAGTGTCCTCAAAGCTCAAAAGAAACACAATGCAAGAAAGCTTAGAGGCAAAATGATTGGGGTGTGAGAGTCAAAATTTAATCAGTGCATCGGTCTACTATCGGATTGATATGATGATATCTATAGGCGGGTGGGAAGTGGTTGAAGGAAGTGGGACAATTGTGGACATATTTTTGGAATTATATTTTATCCCTGTTGAGGAGAGCTCTTCTGCTTCCCTGTCACCATTTCTAGATTTTTGATCTAACTAACTTGAAGTACATAATTGCAATAAAAAGTGTATATGCATCAGGTTTGGAGGACAACAAAGTTAGTCACTTTATTTAAAATAAACTTTGAATAATAATAACTTAATAAGTAATTTATTAGTATATTAAAATGTGATGTGACTTCATTAGGAAAATAAGGTGAATGAAAATTTGTATATTTACATGTTTTAAAAGAGGAATAACTGATTCAAATACTAAAAAAATCTTGTTAGAAATCAACTAAAATGGTTAGGCTAAAACAATGAGTAAAACAAGAATGTTATTTAAACTATGAAAGAAAACAGAATAAACAGGTTAAGAGAATTGATAGAGGGTCACCATGAAGAAAGAGGCTATAAAATTTTTAAAATGAACCAAGTCCTTGAATTGACATTTCTGAAATAAGACATACAAATAGCTAGTGGATATATGAAAACATGTTCAATATTATAAATCATTGTGTAAATAAATACTAAACCCACAAGGAAATATCACCTTAAATCTGTCAGAATGGCCATTATTGAACATAACAAAAGGGAACCATTGTGCACTGTTGGTTGCAATGCAAATTATTACTGTCATCCTAGAACACTGTGTGGAAGTTCCTGAAAAACTAAAAACGGAATTGTCATATCATCAAGCAATCCCACTTCTGACTACGTATATTCCAAAGGAAATTAAGTTGGTATCTGGAGAAATATCTTCATCCTTTAATCAATATGGCATTATTCACAGTAGGCGATATAAGGAATCAACCTCAGTTTCTATCAGTGGATGATTGGAAAAACAGAATGTAGTATGGATACACAATAGAATGCTGTTCATTCTTTAAGGAACCAGAAAATTCTGTCATTTACAACAACATGAGTAAAACTAAAGAACATAAAGCTAAGTAAAATAAGCCAAGCACAGAAAGATAAATACTGCATGATCTCACTTTTATCTGGAATCTAAAACAATTACACTTAGAAGCAGAGAATAGAGTAGTGGTCACCCACTACTCTATTCTCTGGTGAGAAAAATGCGGAGACATTGATCAGACAAAGTTTCAGTTTAACAGAAATGTTCTTTGACATCTATTGTACAACAGCATCACTAGATTTAACAATATAATGTGTTGTACATTTCATAATTGCTCAAATGAGTATTTCAAATGTTGTCACAAAAAAGTGAGGTGATGGGTATATTATTTAGTTGTATTTAATTATTCCACATTTCATATATAGATCATAATATTACATTGTACAATTATAAATATATGCATTTATAAAATTTCAATCAGTATTATAAGTAAACTAAAAAAACAGCTTGACTGTTCCTTATGTTTTATATAAATATTGTATTTGTACAGCCAATTGAAAAATTATACCTCAGTGATCATTATGTTTCTGCATTTTTTAAGTGTATTTTTTAAATATTTTTTTATTTGTCAATACACCTTTATTTTACTTATTTATATGCAGTGCTGAGAATTGAACACAGTGCTTCACACATGCTAGGCAAGTTCTCCACCACAAAGCCACAAACTCAGGCCTTTTATGCCTCTTTTTTCTGCATAAGTAGAATTTTAGAAAGGTGAGTGGAGTAGAAGAAAGGAATTTAGAAGGAAGGAGAAGGGACAGGATAAGAGAAGAAAGTGGAACAATTCTGATCTAATTTTCCTATGTACATATTTTAATATATCACAGTAGATACTACAATTATGTATATCCACAAGACACTAATATAAAAATAGTAGCAGAAAGATCAGTAGAGTAGAGGGAAGAGAAAAGGGGGAATTGAAAGGAGATATACTGGGAATTTAATTAAAGTAAATTATATTACATGCTTTTATAATTATGTCAAAATGATTTCTAATGTACATAAAACTAAAAAGAACCAATAAAAAAAAATACTATCCCGATTTCAATTTCAAATGCAGTAAAGCTGTGCCCTTTGCCCTCTGTGGTATGCAGAAAATGGACCCCTCAAATGTATCCAAGTCTTCATCCTTGAAACTTGTGAATTTTGGCTATAAGCAACAAAACTTAAGTACAGAATTTGTGACAGATTAGCTTTCTATCCTTACTCAAACAAGATGGTCCTATTTGAATTTTACCTGAATTATACCACCATTTTAACTATACTACTATTTTCTCATTTGGCTATTCATTCACATAACTTTTAGGAAGTAGAATTTTTCTCCAGGCAGGCCATAAACTGCCACTAGTGCTGGGATCTGAAATTGCCTTTTTCACTTTTTTACAAAAGGAGAATAAATAAGTGTACTTTTGAGTGATCCCGGATGTAATGGATGTATAGTGCTGTAACTTTCTTGTTAAAACTTTTCAAACTCCAAAAGGTTTATTGAAACACAGTAGCTGTTAATGGACATATTATTATGGTTAAAATGTCAGAAATTATATACTCAGTATCCCAACATAAGATAGGTAGGAAACAAACTTGAACCTCATGATGTGTATCCAATTATATTTAGAATAATTTATATTTCTTTTAATCATGTGGAGAATCAACTTTAGAAACTGGTTTTGAACCTGGACTATTGGACTATTGGGTGAACTGCTATTCTAATCAGTGTATTTTATATATTATATATATATTATATACATATATTATATATTATATATGTATATATACTATTATATGTACATATATATTTCAGTATATATACAGATACATGTATGTATGTATATGATATTCAAAATAATTTTGATGTACTGCTATATAGCAGTACATCAAAATTACATATAACAGTACATCAAAATTATTTTGAATGCAGATGAGCAAAAATAATGAGCTTTAAAATTACTAAAGTTCCTACAAAAGTGATTATAGGGCATATATGAAAAAAATAAGTATGAAAAGATTGTCATTTAGAAAATTTTTTGTTAATAGGATTTAAACCCAAAGATTGGTAGAAGTAAATTGCTTCTGTTGCTATACTTTTCAAACTATTAGATGAAAATTGTAGTAATGACTAAATAGGACTGCACTGGATTGGAAAGTATGGGCAGAAAAGGCAGAACTGAATTAAGTATAATTTCAAAATCATTTATTTCCAGAATTTTAATGTCCTTTTCCATGTTAGAACAACCTGTTACATGCTGAATATTTTTAGTATGTACCTTGATACACACATTAGTATCATGATCTTATCCTTAATATTTTATTTACCTAGAAAATCTAAATTAAAAATTGTGGATCTGGTTTAATAAAAGTACTCTTGTTGAGACTTATAAGTGAAAAATATTCTGGTCATTTATTATTCACCAAATTTGCTAACATAGCAAATTTTTTGCTACAATTTCATCTTGTCATTAGTTTATATAATTTTATTTGAATATGCAAAAACCAAAAACAATTTTGAAAAATATTAAAATAATTGCTGCAATATTATATTTTCTACTAGTTTATAAACTAGAATATGATTACTAAAACTAGACACATTCTTAATTATTGTTTGAATGAATATCTTTAACAACATTTATTAGATACATGATTTATTTGCTTGTTTTTGCCTTCTAAAGAGCTCATTGAATAATAACTCTTCTTACTTTTTAGACAATAGTGAGTTTAGAACATGCTGTGGCTCTCAACAAGAACAGGCATCTTCTTGGCTCCAGGAATGAGGTTAGTCTCATGATTGCACATATTTCATGGGCCAAAAAACATGATTGATTCAAATATAACTGAGTGATATAACCCAGACCAGTCAGAATTAATGTAGTGCTTTGGATGAAAGCATGGGAAATAATACTGTAATACAATGCTGGTGATCTGTAAGTCTGAAGGTATAGTGTGTGCATTTAAAACAATATATTGACAAAAGGTCAATAATTCAGCTATCACAGAAAAAGAAGCATTTCTAGATGGAGGGAGAGATTTAGTAGTAGTACCATTGTTTATCATAATGTTGAGAGCTTACTTGAACTCAGGAAAGCTTAGTTAAAATCAGATGGATATAAAACCTTGTGAATTATTCTTTGTGTCCCTTGAAACTAATAATACCAATAATGTCTATGTACATATCAAAAACAAGTATGAGGTTGATTGAATGGTAAAACTTAGAATAGCTTGTTGGGAGAGCTTGGAAAGCAGTGAGGATTCTTGAGTTTCTGGTGGGGACAGCAACAGTACTTAAAATGGGAAAAGGAAGCATTTGCTGAAAACTGCAGCTCAGATCACTTCTGGAAATTTAGTACAACTGAATCAGGCCAAGGGGTCAGAGTACACATACTGGAGTGTTTAAATTTCTTATCTTTAGTAAAGCCCTGCAGAAAAGGGCAAATATGTAATCATAACTGATGGATTTAGAAATGGGAAAAAAAGTGTGGATTTGCTAACAGAATACTTTTTGGCTTTTATCCAAACTGCAAAGATGAATAAGTCTTACAGTAGTAGAAAAACTGGATTTTTTCCCCCTTATCTTTGATTTAGTAACTGTTAAGAAGCAATAAGGAAACACAACATAAACTATTATAATATGCAAAATTCTGGATTCACAGTGTTATCCAAAGTGATCCTAGTTGAAAAACTATAGAAATATTTTGCCCTTTAAAACACCCATTTATTTATTAGATTTATTAATTATGATGATCTAGATATTTATGGATAGTCCCATTAAAAATACTAAATAGCTAGATTAAATGGTACATGTTAAAGAATTTATAGCAGTGTAAGCCAAAAGAGCAGCAAAATAAAATAAGAATAGACATTCAAACATTCAAAATCTTGGGCTAGCTATTTATATGAATAAAATATATAAAAGAAAAAGAAAAAAGGAAGCCAAGATAATACAGGGAGAATCTATCTACCTATCTATCTATCTATCTTTGTAAGTTTGTAGATGTGTGTATGTATACCATAATAGGAAATCAACAATATTCATTTTTAAAAAGAGGTATGGAAATAAAATCTTTTATTCCATGTATAAAATTAAGTAAAATAATATGTAAAGTTTATCACCCATAAAACAACAAATATCTTTAAAACATTAGAACAGTCTAGAAGATTCAAATGTTTATCTAACCTGATTAAAAATGATAAAGAAAAACAGACAATATGAGGAAATAATAGTTTAAAAAATTAAGAAAATTTGCTGGAACTACTTGAAAAATTGTATATTTAAAGAATGCATACAGTAATAAGTTGTTGAAAGAAAATAGATTATACACCCATACATTATGATCATGACTCATGTGATGTTTACTCAGTTTCCCTGGACCAGGGTAGTCAGATTAGAAACATTAAAGGTATGAAAAATTTAAGAACTAAAGACAAGACACAGAAATAAGTGTAAAGTAGGAGCATGATGTGATGATCCAGCTCTGATGGAGACTGGATCTAACAACAAAATGGAGCCCACAAGCTTTATTTAGATGGGTAGGAACACCAGTGGGATTCAGAGTGAAGAACTTCCTGAGGAAAACAGGAAGAAGATGACAAAGAAAACTTGGTAAGGGCTTAGCAGGTTATGCCCACCTCCTCTACATCCAGGCTGCTGTGTTTGAACCTAGAGCTAGCTGTCTGAACCCCTTAGCAGGATGTCAGAACAATCTGAGCTGTCTCTAATGGGTGGAATTTCACTGAGGGGTTTCAGAAGAGCAGCACCCCTGAACTTGAGATGATTCAAACAAAACCATAATTCATTCAAGACCCCTAACACATTATCCCCAAATATTAGAGAACTGGGAGAATTTGAAGAACCCAAAAGTCTCCTGGGAGAACACCCCCATATACATATTCACATATACACATATTACGATTGCTCTTCCCCAAAATGACACTGGAAACCAGAGAATAATGAAAAGGGGATTCAAAACTCTGAGCGAATTTTGGTAGTATGGTCATTTTGATAATATTACTTCTGCGTATCCAAGAGCAAGGTAGATCTTTCCATCTTCTAAAATCTTCTTTGATTTCTTTCTTTAGGGTTCTGTAGTTTTCTTTATATAGATCTTTCACCTCTTTCCTTAAATTGATTCCGTAGTATATTATTTTCTTGAGGCTATCGTAAATGAGGTAGTTTTCCCCATTTCTCTTTCAATGCCAAATGTTTCCTCTGATATAAGAAGGCTGATTTATAGTAGAGTAGGCAGGGGGAGCATGAAAGGAATAGACAACTCTAGATAGGGCAGAGGGTTGAGAGGGGGGAGGGAAGGGAAATGGGTTAGAAATGATGGTGAAATGTGTTGGCTGTCATTATTCAAAGTTCATGTATGAAGACATGAATTGGTGTGAATATACTTTGTATACAATCAAAGATATGAAAAATTGTGCTCTATATGTGTAATATAAATTATAATACATTCTCCTCTGTCATATATAAATTTTAAAAAGAATTAACTAAAAAAAAACTCTGAATAAAGATGATTTCAAATCTTATACTCTGTATGAATCTAAATGAAGTGTGTATGTATATATACATGTATATTTCATAAATAAAATTTATGCATGCAATTTCTCAAGAATTTGTTCTTTCCATAATTTTCTTCATAAGAAAAGATTGAATAAACATCTCATCAAAACTGGGTGGTGGCAAAGAAAAAGTCAGAGTGAAGGGAAGGGAGGGGGTCTGGGGGTAAAAAGGATAGCAAAATGAATCAGACATTATTATCCTGTATGCATATATGAGTACACAACCGTTGTGATTCTACATTGTGTACAACCAGGATAATGAGAAGTTATACTACATTTATGTATGATGTGCCAAAATGAATTCTACTATCATGTATAACTGATTAGAACAAATTAAAAAGGGGGGGGAATGGCAGAAAACAACCAGTGTGGTGTTTTGCATCTAACTGTGTATCAATGTATTAAAAAAAAATCATGAACAACAGTATGATTATTTGTGTTAAAAAAGTACAGCTTAATTATTGTAAACAATATTATACAAAGTATTTTTTATATAAAACATTTATTCAAAAGTAAATTATATCTCTATAATCATAAACAAATAGTGACAACATACACTTTTGACATCAATTATGATTATAATGAATTTATAATTCAAAGGGTAAAATCAAATAAAAAATGATAAATAAAGGCAGTAGTAGCTCAAAACTAAATGGAGAGGGTAGAATAGAGAAAGCTGACTTGTGAGCAGAAGTCCTAACTTTGGCTTGGTTTTCCTGAGCTTTTCATCAAAGTTAAAAGATATAGGGATCAACCCTAGGCCATGTTTGATGACAAAAAGCAGACTGGAGAATGTTCTGAAAGGGAAAATATAATATTTTCAGAATAATGCTTAATTTTATTGATAATCCCAAAAATGAAAATTGAGACTACAATAATATTTTATCTATTATAGTATACTTTTGTATATTATATTTTAGTATATTATATTTTTATCAGCTATATTTAAAAATATTGAAAGCAAAAATTTTTTGAACTGCCAGTAAAATTATAAAGCAAAGACATTAGCAAAACTTTGTCTGTAAGGATGTGTTAACCACTGTTTAAAACAAAAAACAAACAAACAAAAAAACCCAAGTTCAAAATTAATAGCCACATAATTTTTCTTTCTTTTTATTTTAACTAATCAAGTGGCTCTTTTTCAAATCAAGATTAAGAGAGCTAGGTTTCTTTGTTTTATGCTCTATTAAGTGTACAAAATAATTTTAATAGCAGTTGTCTTGTCCCCTAGATAAATACAATGATACAACTTGTAGTTGTTCGTGTGGATCACATGTGGATTTCTAAGTAAATGTGGCTGCTCTTTTTAGAATTCTTTCTTCAATTCATCAAAAAGTTTGTTACTTTGAAACAATGTGTTGGATACTGTAATCTTTATATGAGTATTTCTTATGAGTAAATTTATTTATTTGATTCATTTTACTTTTGTTACATTTCCATTTTTTTTTTTTTTTTAGGAAATCAAGAAAAAAAATGTTTCTTAAGAAATGTTGAGCGAATACATCCTGGTTAGAAGAGGCCTGATTATCTGAGAATTATTTTTTCGATAATGAGTCATTTCTAATACATTTTTAAATTCCCATTATTTATTAGTTTTATATTATCTACGTATGGAAAGTCTAGAATAAGATTTTTTTTATTATTCGCACTCCTCATAAGTAAAGAGAAAAAGTAGTTATTAATGATATTCTATGTGCTCTGGTTTAGGGACTTCTGTTACCATTGGTTGGTTTGACCAGTTCAAGGTATAACCCCCTGCCTCCTGAGAAGTAGGTACCTAGAAGTTGTTGTGGTGTAAACTAAGCAATAAAATCAGTAAGAGTGTAAGTTATAGGTTATAGATTACTAAAAAATACAGATTATAGATATAAGATTTTGATAAGTGAGATAAGACAATTATAAAGAAAGAACTGTCATAGACAGGCCTAAGACTCCATTTTGCTGCCTTCTATAAAAATCTATTACAAGAGCTGTTTCTAAGAAACTGAAATGAAAGCTATCTACTTATAAAAATTGTTTTCCTGTACCCCACAGAATGTACCTAACTCAGGATATGGTGGTGATCCTGATGAGCTACATCCTGGGTTTGAGTACATTTATGGATCTACATGACTTTAAAATAGATTACCCCCCAACTCCCACCCCCACTGAAACTCAGGATAAGGAGTCTAACACTTGTTAGAACCCAAGATGTGATTAAGCTAAATGATTTGTTTTGGCCTCTGTAACTTGCTTGCTTGCATTATGTTGATAAAAGCCCCTGAGTTGTGGGTTTTCATTCTTAAATTCCCAAGACACAAGCCAGGAAATTGCTGCTCTTCCACAGAGCATCAGTCTCTACCGGTGGGAGACAGTACCTGGCCTGGAAAATAAAGGTCTCTTTTGTTTGAATTCCCTTAGAGTGTTTTCTGAAGTGGCTCCTCATAACAAAGTTACCAAAGTAAAGCCAAAAGAAATTGGTTTATATACTAAATTTGAAAATTTTTTAAAAATTACATTTGGAAAAAAACATCAAACTATATAGCTAATAACAAAAAATGACAGAAGATCTCATATAATTTACTATATAGAAAATAAAAAATATAATATTTAGGGAGATATATACACACACATTCACTTATAGATGGTATGATAAGAAATTACTCTTGGTGTAGGAAGGGAGAAGGGCAAATTATGCACATAGGCAAATTCAGTATATTTTTATACACACAATGTATTTAGCATTTTTCTTTGTAGTTTAGATATCAATTTAGAATACAGTTTGCTACAAATGGCATGCTGTCTAATGAAAACAATGACTTTTGAATACCGTACATAAGAAACACACAGCTTCCTTAGTTTTCACACTGTTGACCTATTTATTTTCCCTTCAGCGAGACAGACCAAGATAGACATCAATAACCAGACAGAAATAAAAATGGGCAGAAAATTGATTCACATTTTTCTATGAGAAAAATACATAGAGCATGGAATTTAACTGAAAAGATCAATAATATTGCATATTATCTCTAGCTTGAATCTTGGTTGCCATGTTAAGTTACTACAAAACCTCCAAACTGTTTCCTATAATGTCTTTTTGTGTGAATAAAATGTCTGTATAAGGATAAGGTGCTATTTTTCTTTTAACTATTTGTGTCATTATTCACAGTGCTTATTAGGATGTACATTAACATATCCCTAGGTAAATAAAAATATGCATACACTTAAAATAGATATGTGAATATATGCATATGCCTATATTACATACATATATATATAGAGAGAGAATAATAAAGCAAATAATATGTTCTCAATTACTTTAAAATAAATAATTTCTATCAAATCAGCTATGTTGATTAATTTGTACTTTAAATGATGATATTGTTGCAAGTTGAGGTAATTCCAATGGCTCAGAGCACTTCAGAAGTCCTTGATATCACTGCAGAAGTGTTTGTTATCTAAGTAAATAACTGGCAAAACTGATTAGAAGCATAAAAAAACTTCATTTTACAGAAATAGAAGAACAACATAATTATTCTACCTTTGCCACAATATGTATACAGATGTCCTATTATACTTTGAAAAGGCTACATTTAAGTAACTGCTCAGGGGTTAGAGTTTCTCTGAATTTATCAAATAAATTTCAGGCAGATGTTACTGTATGATAAAATGTTTATAACATTTTATAATATTGAAGATTTCTTAACACATTGTACAAAAAAGTTAAAGATTGAAGTTCAAATAGCAAAGTTCTTTTCTTCATCTATAGCTTTATATACTTATTCTCAATTTCAGGAGCCATTACCTCTGATAAATGTGGTCTAAATGTCCTGTTGTAATTTAAAAGAAAACAACAAACATTTGTCTAGCAGAATCTTAGAAACCTTATTGATGACATGACTTTTAGTATTATATATATATATATAATACTAAAATATATATATATTTATATATAAATATATATAAATATATATATATATTTGGGGGGGTACCAAGGATTAAACTCAGGGGCACTTGACCACTGAGCCACATCTCCAGCCTTATTTTGTATTTTATTTAGAGACAGGGTCTCACTGAGTTGCTTAGCACCTTGCCCTTGCTGAGGCTGGCTTTGAACTTGTGGATCTTCTGTATCAGCCTTTCAAGCCCCTGGGATTACAGTCATGTACCACCATGCCTGGCAAAAAATATTTTAAATTCTACTATTTATTAGTTTTCCCTTATTGCTCCCATTTTACCCCTCACAATTTCTTAAAATGTTTTCATATTGTAGTTTGCTTAGTTTTTGACTCACTTAATAATTAATATTTCTTAACTAAGTGCCCAAGCTAATTATATTTTACATATCAGTGAAATATTTTCTTATCAGAGGAATGTAGAAATAGTAGAAGAGGGGCTGGAATTGTGGCTCAGTGGTAGAGTGCTCACCTAGCAAGTGAGAGGCCCTGGAATCAATCCCCAGCACCACATAGAAATATATAAATAAAATAAAGACATTGAGAAATCACTAGTGCTGTGATCTTGCACAGGGTCTCAGCATTCGAGTAGGACTCCGGGCTCCTGAAAACTACTCCATTTACAATAACCTCAAAAAAAAAAAAAAAAGATATCTGGGAATCACCTTAACAAAAGAGGTGAAAGATGTTTACAAAGAAAACTACAGAACCCTAAAGAAATAAATCAATGAAGACCTTAGAGGATGGAAAGATCTACCTTGCTCTTGGATAGGCAGAATTAATATTATCAAAATGACCATACTTCCAAAAGCCTATACAGATTTAGTGCAATTCCAATGGTATTCCTCATAGAAATAGAAAAAGCAATCATGAAATTCACCTGGAAAAATAATAGACCCAGAATAGCTAAAGCAGTCCTTAGCAGGAAGAGTGAAGCAGGTGGCATCAGTATATCAGACCTTAAATTATACTACAGAGAAATAGTAACAAAAACTGCATGGTATAGGCACCAAAACAGACTGGTAAGCCAATGGTACAGAATAGAGGACACAGAAACTAACCTACAAAATTACAATTATCTTATATTAGACAAAGGTGTCAAAAACATGCATTGGAGAAAAGAGCCTGTTCAACAAATGGTGCTGGGAAAACTGGAAATCCATATGCAATGAAATGAAACTAAACCCCTATCTCTCACCATGCACAAAACTCAACTCAAAGTGGATCAAGGACCTAAGAATTAAACCAAAGACTCTGCATCTAATAAACAAAAAAGTAGGCCCTAATCTTCATCATGTGTGAGTAGGCCCCAACTTACTTAATAAGATTCCTATAGCACAAGAATTAAAACCAAGAATCAATAAAATAAGAGACCCAGAATAGCTAAATAAGAAACCATTTTATTTATTTATTTTTATTGATTTTATATAAAAAAAAATAGATGACTATACTAAATAGTAGTATCATTCTACTATTTAGGATGGAATCAAACTAAAAGTTTCTTCTCAGCAAAAGAAACAATCTGTGAGGTGAATAGAGAGCCTATATCCTGGGAGCAAATTTTTACCCCTCACACATCAGAAAGAGCACTAATCTCTAGGATATATATAGAACTCAAAAAGCTAATCATAAAAAAAAAAACAAATAACTCAATCAACAAATGGGCCAAAGACCTGAACACACACTTCTCAGAAGAGGATATACAATAAATCCACAAATATATGAAAAAATATTCATCATCTCTAACAATTAGAGAAAGGCAAATCATAACTACTCTATCATGTCACTCCAGTAAGAATGTCAGGTATTATGAAGACAAACAACAATAAGTGTTGGCAAGGATATGGGGGAAAAAGTACACTCACACTGCTGCTGGGACTGCAAATTGGTGCAGCCAATACGGAAAGCAGTATGGAGATTCCTTGGAAAACTGGGAATGAAACCACCATTTGACCCAGATATCCCTCTCCTCAGTTTATACCCAAAAGACTTAAAAGCAGCATACTACAGGGACACAGCTACATCAATGTTTATAGCAGCACAATTCACAATAGCTAAACTGTGGAGCCAACCTAGATGCCCTTCAATGGATGAATGGATAAAAAATATGTGAAATTTTACTCAGCAATAAAAGAAAATAGAATTATGGTATTTGAAGTTAAATGGATGGCGTTAGAGAAGATAATGCTAAGTGAAGTTAGCCAATTTCAAAAAAACAAATGCCGAATGTTTTCTCTGATATAAGGAGGATGACTCACAGTGGGATAGGGAGGGGTAACTTGGGAGGAATAGATGAATTCTAGATAGGACAGAGGGGTGGGAGGGAAAAGGAGGGGCCTGGGGATTAGCAAGGATGGTGGAATGTGATAGACATCACTATCCAAAGTACATGTATGAAGATATGAATTAGTGTGAACATACTTTATATATAACCAGAGTTATGAAAAATTGTGCTGTATATATGTGTAACAAGAATTGTAATGCATGCGGCTGTCATTTATTTTTTATAAAATCAATAAAAATAAATAAATGACATAAAGATATTGTGTCCAACTACAATTAAGAAATAAATATTAAAAAAGAAATAACAAGAATTATATTATAATTACCTGTAAAAAAAAAGAATGGAATTGTGATCCCTTCAAAATTATTCACTTTAGGAACATACCCAGGGAGAACTGGGTGGGTAAATAATTTTACCTCTTGATCGTAATTCTCATCAGATCCTAAAATTCTCTAATACATAACCTTCTCATCTTTAATTTGTTTCACAGAATGTGAACATCAAACCAATTATTTATTAGTTTACTAAATTAAAATGTTAAAACAAACATTTTCATGCTGTTTTAGAAGAAATACAGAACTGTAGTAAATTGATGTTCCATATAAGATTTTCAAGAAATCTACTCAAGTATTTATTTATAGAAGAAAATCAAAACAATAATAAATAAAATCTATAATGATAGTTTTAAGTTCTTATTCTTAAAGTTGAAATAATGAATAAAAATAATTTACATTCTTCTTTCCTTTTCCTTCCTGTTCTTCTCCTTCTCCTATCATAAATTCTCATTTGGTGGGGAATTATTCCATATATCAGGCAAAGTATTTTGGACATTGCCAACAATTCTATGGTGGCTAATAGTCTATACAAAGTTGGGGAATACAGGAATGCAAATTTCTATTATATCATTAAACACAATATAAAATACCCTTAGGGATATCCAAGAAGTGGCTACTAGAGATAGTCTATTTTAATTTTCTTCCCTATTATTTACTTTTCTCTTTGCCTATTGAGACAAACAATGTTGCTGGTTTCTATTCCTAGACAAAAAGAAAAATGTTACTACCATATCCTCAAAATCACTGGTAGCTTAGATCCTCATTCATCCTAATTCAGAATTGTCATAATTATTTCAAATCACCTGGTATATTTTACAACCTGCTTTGCAATTAATCTACTCTGTACTCTATGCTCTTTTGCCTTTCCTTATTCAGGAGATTTCTTTCTTCAGTTTTGTAAATTGCTTTTCTTCTCTTAAATATGTCCAAACCATGATCTTTTCTAGTAACACACTGTCACAAAGATTTTTCCATTTCAGATCACTTTTGTCAATAAAATATTTAGGTTTTTCCTAAATATTTTTATGTACATTTCTGTTTTCAGGTATATATTACAATTATTAAATTAATATAAATATTAGTCTCATAAATATATATGAGTTTATATATATGCAAACTCTGAAGTATTTTATTTAATGCAGCTTGAACTGTGTCAAGAAAAGATATCTCTGTTGACCCTATTTATAATATCCTTGGGAAACAGGAAATTCACAATGGCACAATATTCACACATGGTCCTTTGTACTGTGTGAAGGGATCATAGAAGAAGCGATTTTCTTTTCTTATTGGATGCAAAGGGAATGCTTTACATAAGTTATAACAAATATTAAGAAGAAATTAATGATAATTTAGCTCAATTTCTTATAAAAAAATGAAGAAGGGGGAATACAATGCTTAAATAAATAAATTGTTAATATTTTCCTAGAACATTAATGATAGTTCAGAATTTTATGATTTAGATCAAGGAGTTTAAAAGATTCAATGTCTATAGATGTCGCGACCCCTTGCCTGCAAGGAAGACGCAACTCGGGAATCTTCTTTCAGCGGTTTATTCAGGCCCTTGATATTTCTTCTACTGATCCCTCGGATGCCCCTCCCAGCCTTAATATAGCATCTCAAGCCCCAATGCGAAGCTGCCACGTGGAACTTTCTCATAGGGTGCTGAAAAACCATGCGCCAACTCTCCCAAATAAGGAGTTGTTTGTCACATACCACAGCAGAGCCAGTGCCATCTTGTAATGGCGACCATAATCTGCATAAGCGGCAGAGGCGGCTCACCACATATAGAGACAGGTGAGATGGAAGATAATGAAAATGCACAGCCTTACATTTATTCTGTAACTTCAGAGATGAACAAGAAACAGGATCAATCAAGGAATCTAGACTGCTACATAAAGAGATGGCTTACCTCTTTATATATCTGTCTGATTGCTTGGCAAAGTTACTCTCCATAGACTAAGTACAGGGAAAGTGTTTTAGACATGGCCAACGATTCGATTCTATTATGGCTAATAGTCTATACAATGTTGTATCTCAGCCATCTGAGATACTGATAAAGATTTTCAAACTACACAAGGATTCTGTTCCTTGCTACTGCTTGAGGCATTATGAAGAACAAGGAATAATAAATAGACATTGATAAAATGGATAAAATAGTAATCAGTGTGTATTTTGGGTCATTGTTTTAATCTATTTAAGAGAAAATGATGTTTATATATTTGGTTTTGGAGATTACTCACTATTGTGTATCTCAAGGAGAATATACACTTGGACAACACTTGGATAAATTTTCCCCACATGCACTTCTATAACTATAGCAAAAAGCAAGCCAGTTATGTCAAACATGACAGGGAATATGATTCTTAGTAAAAATGCACTGTATTTTTTTCATAAAATTATGCCATTTCATAAGTATTGATTAACAGATAACAGGATTGTAGATAACTATTAAATAATCTTTCAACATTATTAACAAGAAATGGAATAGTATATCCCATTAGAATCCCAACACCCAAAAAATCAAAGATTATCTGTAGCTATCAGATTTAGCTGTTTTTCAGGTTCATCAAGTGTCTTAAATCTCTTTACATAACTAAGAGCAGGCTGATTCAGCTTCAATTTGAGAAATGTCTAAGAGTTCACAAATCCAGCACTCAGCACCAATATATGGTTGATTGTTAAAGGATATGTTTCTTTTTCTTATAAAGAAAAAGGAGAAGAAAGAAAAAATCTCATTTGGCTGGTCAAGGATTTCCCATTTTAAAGATAATTTGTTCTTTCTAGGCTATCAGCAATATGGCTTTTTAAATATCCACCTTTACTTTTGACTCAACAATCTTATTTTATATGTTGTTCACACAAATTCTTCCGGAAGAACAGAGTGTTTCCACCTTTTATAAAATTTGATTTTGCCACTCTCTAATTGTTGTTGTTCATTTGTTTTTCATTTTTTAAATGCTATAAAGATTTCAGATTTTAAATCCTGAGTCTTTCCATAAAATGTTAAAATTCTTTAATCATTTCTTTCAAATAGACCCTCTTAAAACGGTTGCATATTCAAGCTTTATGTTGATTATGTAGTGCTTTTTCTAGATCACCTAGAAAATCATAGAGAAGCTCTAATTACATGTCTTTGGCTGTATTCCCATTTCTTGCCAATGCAGTTCACTATGGAACTATGAAATTTTAAAATATTTTATTCACTGGTGTCTTAATCAGTTTGGGCTGTTATAACAAATTACTACAGGCTGGGTGCCTTAAACAACTGATATATATTTCTCCCAGTACTGGAAAGAGGAACATAACAGATGAAGGTGCTGGCGCATTTGATGTCTAGTGAGAGCTTGATACCTAATTTGCTTACAGCCCCATTTTCCTTGTGTTCTCACGTGGAGACTTGTGTTCCTTCTCATGAAGGCACTGATAACCATCATGAGGGCTCCACTCTCATAATCTAATAACCAAAGCCATATCTCCAACTACGTTAAATTAATAATTGTGGAAATTTGGGGCTTTTGTCTAAATAGACTATTTTTGAAGCACTCTTAAGTATATAGCAAAATTGAACATAAAGGTACATAGATTTCCCTGTATGTCTTTTGCCCCCACACATGAAAAGCCTTCTCTGTACATTCTCCACCAGAGAGCTACAGTTTTTACTATGGATGAACCTGCATTTATATGTAATTATCACTTGGAAACTATTGTATAAATTAGATTTTATATATTCTATGATTCTGGACATATGTATAATGACACATATTCATCATTATAGCATTATATAGATAATTTTCACAGCTCTAAATATCCTCTGTGTTTTACGTACATATCTCTCCCTCCCCTCCAACTTTCAGCAAGCTTTTCCAGAATGTCATATAAGTGAAATAATAGTATTTAGATTTTTAAAACTAGCTTCTTTCACTTATTAATATGCATTTAGATTTTCTTCTTGTCTTTTTATGACTTCATAGCTCATTACTCATGCTAAATAATATTCCACATTTTATTAAAATTAAATTTTAATTTTAAATTAAAATTAAATTGAAAATTAAATTAAAATTAACCACATTTTATTAACCCATTGACTTGCTGAAGACATCATGTCCTTCCAAGTTTGTACAATTATAATAGAAGTTTGATTGCTAGATCATAGAGGAAAATTTATATTCAGTTTTGTGAAGGGAATTCTATTTTATATGTGAGTTTGAGGTTGGGAATAAACATTCACATCATAGAAACTTGTAAAAGTTTTTCTTTACCCTATATTTATACATGCAGTTATTATTTTATTTTTCAATTTTAAGTGCTGTTCTTAAATATTATGTCACTTCTGTTGGGTGATATTCAGAATTTTTTATTCCTTCTGTTAGTCTATAGGTAGTACTACTCCTTGGAGGCATGTAAAGCAACAGAAGCATCAATATTTGACAAGGAATCCCTTGTTTTGCAAAGACTTTTATCCAGATAGATAAAATGGATTTATTAAATATTTATTTTGGGTCTGTGGGGATTTTAAGTAAAAATGTGAATTCATTGGAAAGCATCAGGCAAAATAGAACTGCATTTCCAACATGTTCATAGTACAACAGGTATATCAAATAAAGGGCAATATATTTATGAGTGAGAATATATAAAGACTTTTTTTTGGAAATTCAGCATTTTTATTATAAGTGCAAAAATATATACAAGCAGTATGATGTTAATGGTAGATTTTAAAATAACTGGAATCAGATTCTTATATAAAAATGACACAAATCTGAATTTATAAATGCATAATGTTTATCTAAAGCTATTCTTCAGCTAACTTTAATATTACTAAAAAATTCAATGGCTTACAGCTTAAACAATTCTATAAAGTAAAGAACTAAGGCTTCAATTTAAATTAGCTTTTCTCTTTATTGTACACAGTATATGGTGATATTGTTTAAGCTTCTTACAACCCCCAGTAAGAGTAGAAAATTTGCACATGTAGATTAATTTAATGCTGGCTAAGAAATATCAAGATATTTTACAACTAGATCTGTAGTTTTAACTAAAAATATTCAGTTTTGTATTGATCTTTCAGAGAAGTAAGAGTTTGTGTGTGTGCACACATGTGGGAGCAAATGTGTATGCTTATTTTTCTAAAAACTAGATATTTGAGTTTACATACTTTAGGTCTCAAATAAATTGAATAATCAACATTTATTGAACACTTCTAATAGATATTCAATAGAGTATTTAAACTAATTATGACCGAAACAAAGCTCTTCTTACACATTAGAAAGGCCTAAACAATTCTAATTTGACTATTCAAGAAGGATATAATTATCCACTTATTTATTTAAGCACAATTATTGTAACTATGAAGGAGAACTCCTTACTATTCATCTTTATTTCTTAACCACTTTTCTTTATTCATTCAAGTCACCATTATTCAACACCTTGCTTCAGTAAAATCAAAATTATAAAACATGAAATACACAGATCCTTATAATACAATTTAGATTTACCAGTACACTTTTTTGTTCCATATATTATGAATTTATCAAACCAGAAAATTGCTTCAGGTAACCTCCTCCTCTCTTTGAAGGCAACAACTGTATGTATTCATCTCTATCTATCTATGTATCTGATCATCAATCATCTTTATTTTGAACACTCTGAAAACTTATATAAAAACAATACAATATGCATTTTGAGGAGGGTATGGGGATTAAACTCAGGGGCACATTACCACTGGGCCACATCCCCAGCCCTATATATATAAATATATATATTTAATAGCTGAATTGTGCACCATTTTGTGAATACCAGAGTTTACCCCTTCGTGCTCCAAGAAAAGGAACATTTGATTGTTTCCATGGTTGGCTGTCATGAATAAAATAATTATTTTAGTTTTTCTTGGGTAAATAAATACACATGG
The DNA here is from genome assembly GCF_052094955.1 of Ictidomys tridecemlineatus. Lineage (NCBI taxonomy): Eukaryota > Metazoa > Chordata > Mammalia > Rodentia > Sciuridae > Ictidomys > Ictidomys tridecemlineatus. Next base: position 147,506,881 of record NC_135482.1, on the reverse strand, counting down.
CATCAACAGGCCTAGAAACAGGAGTGTATTTCAGTTTATGATGAACTGATAAAATGAAGCTTGGGATAGCTCAGTGGTAGAACATTTGCCTAGCATGTGTGAGGACCTAGGTTCAATCCCCAGAACACAAATAAAAATAAAACAGAATTTAAAGAACAAATTTTTCCAAATTGTTTGTATAATTTTAAATTCTACTATCAAAATATGAGAGCTATGATTGCTCTAAATATTTCCTAATATTTGTAATTTAAATTAATTTTAATTTTTATAATTATGGTTTTTAGTTGCTTTCATTGTCTACAACAATGAAACCTTGTAGAGAGAACTATACTTTGTAGAATTTTCTCTTTTTATTTTTATTTTTTTTCTATGATTTTAACAGACTATGGCTGATTAATCTGTATGACTTGCACAGCCTCTATGTCCAGAATAGACATTATGGTCTGAGAACCCTAATGATCTCTCTAGCCTACATGACCTCAGTGGCCAGTATGAACTTTGTAATTCCTACTGTCTATGAACTACATAGCCTGCATTACCAGCATAGATCTATTACCTGCTTATTATCTATGACTACTATGGCCTCTATGTCCAAAGTAGTCTTTATGGCCAATGTAAAATCTATGGTGTGAGATTATTCAAAACCTGCATATACATTATGGTCTGAGCTTTTTGACCTGCATAGTCACTATGATCTGCATAGCATCTATGACCTGAGTAGCCTCTATGACCTGTATAACACCTACATATCATTTATGACCTCCATAGTCCCTATGTCCTGACTAGTCCCCTTGGCCTGTCTAACCTCTGCATTGTACTTATGGCCCCGGTAATCTAAAATATGTCAATAACCTCTAAGATCTCAGTATCTACTATGACTTTTGTAATCTCTATGGCCTCAGTAGCCTCTATGAACTCTGCAAGTTCTATGACCAGCATAACCTCTATGACTTGACTATCCTCTATGTCTTGAGTATCCTCTATTGTCTGTGTAGCTTCTATGTTCTGAGTAGGCTCTATGACCTATGTAGCTTCTAAATCCTATCTACTCTCTATGGCCTGAGTAGCCTTTGAGATCTGAATAGCCTCCATGTCCTCAGTAACCAGTATGACCTGTATTTTACATTTGTCCTGAATAGCCTCTATTTTCTTCAGACCCTTTATGACCTACATAAAAATTATGAACTGTGTAGCCTTGGCCAGTATGACCTGCATAGCCTCTATGACCTTGACAGCTTTATGGCTTAGTAGTATGACTGATATCAATGAACTACATATCTCAGTATCCACTATGTCTTTTTAGTCTCTATGACCTGAGTAACCTCTATTACTTGTGTAACATATATGGTTGTGTAATCCCTAAGACCTACATAGCCTCTATGTCTGGAGTAATCTCTATATCCTACACACTTTCTATGATCTTAGTTGTGCACACCTTTTATGATCTTAATTATTTTATTTTTAATTATTTATTTTAGTTATACACGACAGCAGAATGCATTTCAATTCACTGTACACAAATGGAGCATAACTTTTCACTTCTCTGGTTGTACATGATATAGAGTTCCACCTATGTGTGGTCGACCCAAATCATTCTACCAACTTTCTTACCCTCATGCCCCCTCCACCCCCTCCCCTTTGTCCAATCATAGTTCCTCCATTCTTCCCATCCTACCCCCCACCTCGTTATGGGTCAACATCAACTTATTGGAGAACATTTGGCCATTGGTTTGGGGATTGGCTTACTTCACTTAGCACGATATTCTTCAACTCCATGTATTTACCTGCAAATGCCATATTTTTATTCTCTTTTAATGTTGAATGATATTACATTGTGTATATACCACAGTTTCTTTATTCATTAATCTATTGAAGGACATCTAAGTTGGTTTCACATTTTAGCTATTGTGAATTGAGCTGCTATAAAATTGATGTAGCTGCATCACTTAAAAAGATTTTAAGTCCTTTGAGTATAAACTGAGGAGTGGGAAAGCTGGGTCAAATGGCGGCTCCATTCCATGTTTTCTAAGGAATTTCCACACTGGTCATACCAATTTGCAGTGCCACCTGTACCTTTTACCCTCATCCTCACCAACTCTTATTATTGCTTATATTCTTGATAATTACATTTGGACTAGTGTGAGATAAAAATCTTAGAGTAGCTTTGATTTGCATTTCCTCTCAATTAGAGAAACTGAATATTTTTTCACATATTTGTTCATTGATTGTATATCTTCTTCTGAGAAGTGTCAGTTCAATTTCTTAGCCCATTTATTGATTGGATTATTTATATTTTTTGTGTTGAGTTTTTGAGTTCTTTATATATCCTGGAGATTAGTGCTTTATCTGATGTGTGTGTAGCAAAGATGTTCTCCCATTCTGTGGGCTTTTCTTCACATTGTTGATTGTTTTCTTTGCCAAGAAGAATCTTTTTAGTTTGAATACGTGCCATTTATTAATTCTTGATTTTATTTCTTGCTATTTAGGAGTCTGGTTAAGAAACCCAGGACCTAATCCAACATGATGAAGATTTGGACTGACATTTGTTCTATTAGGAGAGATCAAACTTCAATCTATGTCTCTCCTTCAGTTGTTTACCATCTAGAATATCCACTCAGTGACATTTGCCTGTTGTTTGTGCTTTTATTCCACTCCTTATTTTGTCTCCCCAGCGTGTACACACACACACACACACACACACACACACACACACACACACAGATCCTTTGATACTTTAGCAATCACCCAAAGGTTTGGGGAAGTTTATTTGCATATCTACAGCTGTGCTCCCTTCGATTACTTCTATAATTTTCAACTTGCTCTGCTTAGTCTGACAATTGTCCTTGACATGTCAAGTCAGTAAAGTGCAGCTTGTCACAGTTAATAGCAAGGCTTATGAATTAAAAATGATATAAGTAAAAAAATGCAAACTAGTAAATCTCACTAATTGTTTTTTTGTTCATCAGGGCCAGACTTCCAAGAATAGTTCTTCTTTTTTCACTCTTTATTATTTTTAAAATTTTGTTTTATCTATCTATCAATCGATGTATCATCTATTAACTTATCTACCTACCTACCTACCTATTGGTCATCTTTCTACCTATTATCTGTCATCTATCTATTAGCAACCTATCTGCTTGCTATATATCACCTGAGATTTTATAATTTTTATTTGTATGTTATTCCAACCACGTTATTGTTCCTGTAATAGAATCATAACACACCTCAAATTGAAGTAAATCTCATTATCTTATGCATGTACTTCAATTGCTAAAATGAGAATTGTCAGTTCACTTTTTATAATATTCGATCACATCATGTAATCATTTTGTGAATCATCTTATACTCTAGTATTATCCCAAGAATATAAGTGAATACTGATGATTCTCTTCTCTCATATTGTACCTTTTATGTTACTTAACTCTAGTCAGATAGACATACCTAAGCTTATTATCAAAGAAGTGAAGTTCCAAGTCTTCACATTCCAGCAAACAGTTTTCTTATTTTTACATGTCTTTAGGAAGTGAACTTAGAGATCACCTCTTCTTGGGAACTTTCTCAAGTCATCTCTTTTAATACCTTTTCTTATAATCTAAATCATAGCACAAATCAACACATTTTTATTTGTTCTTTTTAGATATAGAGTGTATTTTGACATTTTATACATACACAAGTATGACTTATTCTAATTAGGATCCCATTCTTGCAGTTGTACATGATATGGCATTTCACTGATCGTGCATTCATATATGAACATAGGAAAGTTAAGACTAGATTTTGTTAACTGACCTACTTGCCCATCTGCATTTTACATTAAAGCTTTTTTTGAGAGCAATATCAGCAGTGTGTAATAAATGACTGCTGAAAAAAGATAAATGGAATGATATAGAAAAATACTTTGTTCTTATATTGTCTGATATTAATAAATATATTACTTGAATTTTAAATTTGTCTCTAAAGCACTTTATCAAATAACATATTAGTTAAAGAAAATCATTTTTCATTTATTGTAGTCCACAGTGAGGTGAAAATGCACATGATATGACCTTTGAACCATTTGGTCCTTCAACCCCAAGCACAATACCTGTATTGCATTCTGAACAATTCTTTGATATTTAACCACATTGTACAAAATCCAACACACACACACACACACACACACACACACACACATACACACACACACACACACACACAGACATTTTCCTTATTGTTGTATGTGGGAGAGTACCCTCTTTATCTTGTGTGATGGTGCATGAAGATAAAAGTAATTAGCATTATGTTATTTCAGGCTTGGAAGAAAACAGCTATGTTTTTCTGTTCATCTTTTTACAAATGGAATGCTTCTGTCCTGGCATTCAGAAGTGTATGATGTTCTCATTTTGAATTGTGCCTTCTTTTCTAGGATAAAAATATAATTTGAAGCAGTTCTTTAGTTGAAGAGAAATGTAATTATTTAATATTGAGCTGTTACAGACAAGTTGAGAAATACCTTACTATTAAAAGTTAGTTTTTAACAAATAAATTATTAACAAAATATTAAAGTTGGGCTGGAGTTGTGGCTCAGCAGTAGAGAGCTCGACTAGGCATATGTCCAGGGTTTGATCCTCAGCATCACATGAAAATAAATAAATAAAATAAAGACATGTGTCCGTCTACAAATAAAATTATATAAAAAAATTAATGTTACTCTAGTTTTACTAAATTACCAGATTCTATCAGAAAAATAATGAAATACATGATAGAATAATGTAGAGGAATAAGAGTCATCTTTCTATCAGATAATATCTTGGAATCATAAATTTTAATTTATATTTTTATAAGGAAGTGAAAAATATTTCATGGAATAATTCTTGTTACCCATCATGAGAAGAAATCACTGAACTAGAAGATTTTTAAAGCTTAAAGTATCTATGATTCTAGTATATCAAATCTTAATGGAAGTCATGGAACTCTTAAAGAAAAAAAGTGGATACTTTTTTGGTAAGGGAGGAAAAAAATCAATATTGCAAGATTTGTGGCCACCAAAGCTCAAACATACCAACAAAATTACATATCATAGAATGTATTTGTCCTCATTTCATTTTCTTAGGCATCATAAAAGCATCATTGACACTGAGTTTATTTAAGACATGTTATTTTAAATGTATGGTAGTGAGTAGAGAGTTGTGAGAGGTAGCTTCCACATATCTATTGGCTTCCATTTTTTCTTCTTGGGATAGTGATTCTATTTGATCTTTAGTGTTTTTAGATGTGACTTTGAATTCAAGAATTAAAACAAATACTTTTTATTGTATTTTTTAATTGTACAGCATTAATATGACACGTTATTAATTTGTGTCAAGTGCTAAAAGAAAAAATATTGGCAACATATGAATAAATATATTGTACTTAATAACATATTATATGTTGTTTTTTTCTTATAGGCAAAATTGAAAGTTAAATTTATTAAGGATAATTTTAAGAAATATTTTTATTTTATTGTTCTAATTTTGCTTGACAAAATAATTGTGAATAAATTCTGAAAATTGATTAAATTACCATTGTAATGTGTATATAGAAATTGCTATTTTGCCTATAATTTCCTACATTTCAATTTACATATGTACATGTTACATTAAAATATGACATCAAATGTAATTATAAAGTTAAAGTTTGTTACTATCTATTAAATATTTATTTTTACTCTGAAAATCTGACTTTGTCATTTTTTCTATTAGAGCTTTACAAGTTAGATTCATTTTGACAAACTCATACAGGCACAAAAATCAATTTCAGTTCATGATACCACTCTTTTCTTCTTATTTCCTCCTCTTTTGCCCTCTCTCTTCTCTCCTATCCCATTCTCCTTACTCTATTCTACTAGACTTCCTTTCACTCATCTAATAATTTATAATTGATTCGTTCTTTACATTATTCTATCCTTCCCTCCCACTTCCTTTATTTTACTCTAGCTTTCATATATGAGAGAAAACATTTGACTTTTCAGTTTCTTGAGTTTGGTTTATTTCATATAGTATGATATTCTCTATATCCATTCATTTGTTGGCCATAATTTCATTTTTTTACAGTTAAGTAAAACTTCATGGTATGTATATGCCACAATTTCTTAATCTACTTAGCTATTGACCAGTATCTGGGTTGATTCCATAGTTGAGCTATTGTAAATTGTGCTGCTATAAACATCGAGTGGGTACATCACTGTAGCATGCCAATTTTAGATCTTTGGGGAAAATACTAAGGAGTAGAAAACCTGGGTCATATAGTGGCTCTATGTCGAGTTTTCTGAAGAATCTCCACAGTGCTTTCCAGAGTGGTTGTACTTGGCTGCATCCCCAGAAACACTATATGAATGTTCCTTTTTCCCCACAACCACACCAATATTTATTGTTCTTCATATTCTTGATCATTGCCATTCTGACTAGAATGATATAAAATCTTAGATTTTTTCCTATTCTGTAGTCTCTCTCTTCATGCTCATAACAATTTCCTTTACTAGGCAGAACTTTTTTAGTTTGATGGCATTGCACTTATTGATTCTTGGTTTTATTTCTTGTGCTTTGGGTTCTTGTTAAGGAAATCAGTTCCAGTACCTATACAATGGAGTGTTAACCCTATGATTTTTTTCCAGCAGTTGTAAAATTTCTGGTCTGATTCCTAACTTTTTGATACATTTCAATTTGAGTTTTGTGCATGATGAGAGAGGGGTGTCTAGTACCATTTTTTCTACAAATATTTAACCAATTTTTCCATTTTTCTACAAATATTTAAGGGAAAGTCTGTCTTTTCTTCAAAATATATTTTTGGCAACTTTGTCAAATATCAGATAGCTATAGGTATGTGGATTTGCCTTTGTGTCTTCTATTCTGTTCCATTAGTCTTCATATCTATTTTAATGCCAATACTGTGCTGTTTTTGTTACTACAGCTCTGTAGTATAATTTCAGATCAGGTATGTGATGCTTCTAGCTTCTCTTTTATTGCTAGTATTATCTATCTAGTTACTCTTAACCAGACATTGAATTAAACACTACAGTGTTTGTACTGTTGTTTGTGTATGTAGATATGCATATAGTATAAACAAATATTCAGTACACTCAAAATTTTCTGGAAGAACTTAAGGGAAAAATATTTTAATGGGTTCTTTAGGATGCAACAGTAAAAATTAAAATGTCGTCATTGCCATTTGGGAAATATGTAAAAGCCTCTCATAGTTTCTACCATTTTTTCATATTAAATTCTTAAAAAAAAACATAAACCTACAGTATAATTAATCATCAAAGTTCCAACTGAGGGAGTTTATGTATAAAAGCAATTAAAGCAAAACAAATTGGTACTTTTATTAGACTGAATATGAAAAATATTTTTGGTATAGTTTTCAATTATAATAACAAGGTAATATTCCCCCTAAGATATTATAATTTGAAATATAGCCATAGATGGAATAGAATACCTGAGTTTTTATATAGGTAGGTCAGAAAGAAATCTTTTCATAATAAAGTGGTCTTTTTAAATTGTACACAATTTCAGGTAGCCATGCCTTTCTGCTATGGTCTATGTGTTTGTAATCTCCCCAAATTCATGTATAAAAATTCTAACCCCCCAAGGTAATAACATTGTAAAGTGGGGTCTTCAGCAGGTGATAAAATCATGAGGTCAGAGCTCACAGAAATCAGATTAGTACTTTTTTAAAGAAGCTCTAGAGCTAGGCCAATAGTTCAGTAATAGAGCACATACCTCGCACGTATCAGAACCTGGTTCAATCCCCAGCAAAGAAAAACTAAAGAAAGAAAACAAAAAAGAAAATCTGGGTGTAGTGATGTACATCTCTAACCCCAGCTACTCAAGAGGCTGAGTCAGAAGAATCAGAAGTTCAAGGCAAGTCTTCTCAATTTATTGAGCCCCTATCTCAAAATAAAAATAAAAAGGGATGAAGAGGTAGTTCAGTGGTAGAGCATTTGCCTAGTATGAGTGAGGACCTGGGTTTAATCTCCAGGGGTGGAAAAAGGAAACTGAAAAGGCTTCCATAGAGAGCTCAATGACTCTTTTCACTATAAGTACATAAGGTAGAAGGTGCCACATAGATACCAGGAAATAGGCCTTTACTAGAAAATAAGCTGCTGGTGATTTGATCTTAGATTTTTCTCACCTGCAGAATAATGAGAAATAAATATCTGTATTGTATAAAATTCCAGTTTATGGTATTTTGTTATTGCATACTAATTGGATTAGGATACTTTATTAGAAAACAAGTGACATAAAACAGTTAAATCATTAACATTAGCTGCTAATTTTATTGTCTAACCTCTAGGAAGAAGTCAAGGTTAACTTGCCAGTACTATTTCCATTAATCTAAATCCCACTCTCTCAATTCTGTAGAAAATGGGCTTCTAGGACAAAAACCAAAAGAAATAATCCCTCCCCAGTTTTCATCAATGTAGGCAAAGTTGGTCAAGAGGAAATAATCAATTTATTCTATGTATAATGTCTCTTTCTTACACATTTCTCCACTAATAACTCTCCCTTCATTTTTCATTCTGTTATTGTATATGCTTTCCAACAAATATCTCTTTAAAAACTCTTTTTCTCAAGTGATTTCGTTCCATAACTGCTAACGATATATACCCAAGAAAGTCTATCCACATAAGAAGCCCTCATCTTCTTCCTGTCCCCCAACACCTTCCCTGCTCCCTTTATTTGGAAATTAAAATGCAAACTAGGATGATACTAAGGGAAGTCACAGAGGTGACTGATTTCAAACACTGAATTTAGGTTTTAGGCCTTAGGCTAGAAGAGCAAAGTAGAGCAAAGAATATTCAGAGTGTGTTCCAGTTCACTAGGGAGTTGACTACAAAGGAGTTGGCAGCCATGTTCGTCCCTAGGAATTAAGTATGTGCATATGTCTGTATGCTTTCTATGCAGCTCTCTGCCAACAGAATAAAGGGGTAGCCACAGTATACAACTGGCTGGCAATGCTAGTATTGAAGAAACCTGCCAAATCTTCTCAGGAGACATGACTGACATCTGGTGTAGCTTGGCAAATTTAAGGGAGCATCCGTAAGGCAGACTCACTCAGGAACTTCAAACCTCAAAAGAGCTACACCTATTCAACAGTCAGTCCCTTACTTGGAGAACAGTGTCTGAATTGCTATATAAGGCTTCACTACTTCTTTTTAATGATTCTCTGTTATTGTAGAGCCAGGGAAATCTCATCCGAGACTTTCAAATTATAAGTTAGAGAAGATTTTCATATATATCTGAAAGTAAATCACGTATAAAGCCATATCAGGATCAATTCAAAGTTAAATAGCAAGAATATATGCATGACAAATGGATTGTACATGGTGTTGAGCAAGCAGAATATATTATTAATGGAATAATACAGCTAAGTTTTATTCTGTTGAAAGTAGGCTATGCTTGGTGGCATAAATATTGCACTTTGTTTTGCTGGCCTGGTGGTTCTGTTTCCTTCATATTTCTCTGATTTAGCCAAGACTCAAGGTTTTTAACTATGAAAACAGAAATCAATTTTGTTGGTATATTCGTATTAAAACATATGGGTTTCCGTGCTAACTATATTTTAGAGAATTAAGTCAACATATGGGCAGTAAAGAGAGCAAAGAAACTTTAAGACTAGTAAGTTGTTCACTCCTGCAAATTCCTAAATTTTGCAAGATTTTTTTTTTCCAAAAGAGGAATTGAACATTCAGCAAATCTTTCTGTCATTTATTTGACCATTTTCTAGTGAAGAAGCTTACATTTGAGATCTTTCCCTGTTAGGTTGATTTTTATATTGGAATTACCCATTATGTTTTGCATATAACACAACAGAAGCACTGTTTTATCAGTACTTCTGTTTTTGGGTGATTTCCTAACTCTTATGATATTAGAATACAGGAGAGCCAAGATGGTATGTTTCTTATTTCTTAGGTCTTGAAGTAGAGATGTAAATAAGCGTTTCATGATATACATATTGACATAGATATTGCATAAGGTAACTTAGAACATAGACAATTCTTAGGACAAAGATATTCTGCCCTCAGGTGTGTTTTATATACTTATGACTAAATGAAATATTTATGAAATATAAGTGGAGACTTCAATCATTAAACAATAGCATCAAAAGAGGAAACATAAATGACCACAGAGATGAAAGAAAAGAGATATATAATTAATTTAAAGGAAAAGATTCTGATTTTATTAATTTTTCTTTTTGCTTTCTAATTCGATTCAAATATTGTCTCCTCATTTCAGTTCTTTCGTTGGTAACCTGAGTGACTACCATTTCCACATCTTCTTGAAAATAGCATGAATTTTGGAGGAAATACGTCTTACGCTTCTGCATACTTATCATGGTGTGTTTGGCTTTTCTGTGCATGTTGTTCAGTGGATTACTGTGATGAACATATGGTGGATGGATCCATACATATAATAGGAAACCACTATGTAAGAGTTTTTAAGAAATTTATAATCTAAGAGTCACTAAGAAAGCTTCCTTATCACCATCCTAGAATGGAAAGGTATAACAATTCAGATTCTGTATATCATGCAAATGTCTGAAATACTCAAAAATATATCATTACTTCAGTTGAAATACAGTGGCACATTATTTTAATAATTTCTCTCAGCTTCCAGTAAATGGTGACTCACAGGCAAATCACATTTATGCAAAGAAGTGAAGGACAAAGTGCTTACACTTTTCTATGCCAGAAAACTGGCAGAAGTGGGAGAGGAGTTAAAGTTAAAGCTCTACAGCTTTAATTAAATGGAGGCAAAGCAATATTGAATTATTTCTTTCCTTTTTGTCCTAAGATGTTTTAAGGGCAGCTCAGACATTTCTAGCTCTACTGGTAGATTCATGCTGAGATCTGTTGCGACTTACCTAAAAATTGATGTTTACCTTTCACTAATCTTCAAAGTCTTTTTGTATGAAACATTTTTGTGCTTCTGGGTTTTTGATGCTTACCTACAGTTAGAACTACTTTGCCTAAGAATGCAAGCAGGTATTCAACTGTAATTCAGACCTAATTCCCAGTTTACTTCCTTATTAACAAAGTAAATATAAAATATGTGAACATGTGCCTTAAAGTAAGAATCATGCTATGATTTATTCTCTTTATACAAAATATTCTCTAAGATAAAACTTTACTACCTGTTATGGTAAGATTTAAATATTAAAACAAATATTTATTGAGCTCATAACACTGAGCTATTGAGTCATTTTTATTAAAAACTCAATTTAAGAGTAATTTAGGACCATCTTTGAGGTCACAGAAATAGGTCATGCTCTATTTCTACATCCTATGAAATACTCTAGGTCTACAAATAAAGCATGTATCTGAGCAACAGTCTGTTTACTAGTTAGTGTTATAGTTTAATTGGCCTATTTCTCCCTGAATCTATAGCAAATAGCATTCCTTCTCTATAGAAAATTTTTATTGTTGTTTTTATATTAATGAAGATCATTATTTGATATCCAACATATATAAAGCAACTAAATGAAATCTTTAGTTTAGCGAGAGGAAAATATATAATTTGTGAAAGTTTTCTGGGGAAGAAATTTTAGATTTGCAGCAGATTATCTTGGTGGGTTAGCATAAAAGTTAGGTATAGTTAGTTGTGGAACTGTTTTGTAGGAAAGTATTGGAGATGAAAGTGTACATAGGGCTTATTCTCAGTATCCTGGAAACAAGCAAAATATGTTCTAGGACCCCAAGGTTGGAATGTTGTTTCCTGAATTTGAAGAATTAAGAACAGGTCCTCCATAGATGCACTGGTTTAATGTTCTATCATGGTTGTTATGTTATGTCCTTTTCCAACAATATCAATTTATCATATTATATTATAAGTTATTTCATATTTAATATCCTTCACTGAAGTTTTTATTTATTTATTTTTTTCAGTACTGAGGATTAAACCCAGAGATACTTGACCACTGAACTACATTCTCCATCCTTTCTATTTTTTATTTTGAGACAGTATTTCATTAAGTTGCTGAGGCTGGCCTGGAACTTGCTAATCATTCTGCCTCAGACTCCCAAATTCCTGGGATTGCAAGCATGCATCACTGCACCTTGTTGAAGTTTTAATTTAAAAACTATATTGTTGCATATATGTACCATTATATGATGAATTTTTCAAAGAATACATGTAAAAATATGTGAGTTAAATCACTAAATAATAATAAATATCTTAGGGGTTGGGTTAATTCAGGACTATGGATGTAGGTAATGGAAAGCTGTGAGCTATAGGTGGTGAAACTCCTAGGATGGAGAATTTTTTTCCATAGTATATCAAGAGAATAAAGGAGATTTGTTTGTTTCCATCAGTTACGTCTAGAGACAATTTTGCTGGGTTGGAAAATGAATTCTCAGTATGACAGATGCTCTTGCATTCCGACCTTATGAAAATTAGCATTTCAATGGCAGAGCCCAGGATACTACATAGCTAATTGCAATGTGAGTTCTCTATATATCATATCCTTTTTAAAATTAGTTTTGCTTTAAGGTCAATGTAGAAAGTCACAATTTTTGACATTGCCACTAATGTGCTCTGGGTTCAGAAAACTTTGAAGGGAAATTCTGGCTTATTCTTTAATCCATTCTTTATTTAATGCTAGACATGATATAGATAATAATGAGTAGGTGTCTATGGTCTTTAATCTCAAGAAGCATAACATTTTATGGGGAATATAGATTATCAACAAGTAAATGAATTATGAATGTTAATTATATCATGTATTAAAGGACATGAATAGATTTCTATGAATAAAACTAATGAGAGAAGTCAACTTTAAATTGAATGGTTGAAGAAATCTTTGCAAGGAAGGAAATATTTAAAGTGATATCATAAAAATTGGAAATACCCAGCCATGAGATGAATTAAGCATTCATAACTGCAAGAAAAAAGACCAAATTGTTCAAAATCTGAGTGATGTACAAAATGTTGTGCAATAATGTTGAAGGAGAAAAAAAATAGACAAAATAGGGAGAGAGGAGAATCAATAATGTCACATAAGCAGATGGACTTTCATTGTAAGCATAAAAGGAAGCTACAACTTAGTAGATAAATGCACAGCTCTTTCACTTTCATTGACATTAAGTCTATGGAATAAATCCCATAATGAATTGAGAGAGTGTGGCATGTGTAGTGTAATTAAGTGGCAGATTCTAAGAAAATTCAGTGTTTTGAATTTGGTTAAATGGAAAAATACAGTAGACAGCTTGGAGAAAACTGAAGGAGCTGTGGTACAGAATGCATGGGAAGAAATCATCTTAACAGTGTTAATATTTTCAACATTTTGGAATTGCAGTGAAAGATCAAGAATAAGAAAGGTCCAAGATTTTACTACAAGACATTTCTGATTATATTGGTAATAGTAGAGTAAGTGGTAACAGGTAAAGTTATATGAGAATAAACTGGATAGAGAAGATCATTAAGAATGAGAAAGAGAAAATGAATTATAAAGAATGTTTTCTAAGTTTTTGTCTATAAAGAGAAGATAGAGATTGTCATAATTCGCAGATTTAATGTAACATCAGGGTGTTTTAATTATAGGAGACTTTGGACCATGATTCTAGGTAAGAAATGATGGCCATAAAAAAAAGGTAACAGGTAAGAAAAGAGGTAAAAACCAAGGGGTTTCCCTTTAGAAAGGGGTATGTAATTCAAAGCAATACAGGAGAGACTTTAGTAGGAAGAGTTTCTTCCCTGCATAGTAAAGAAAATAACAAAACAGAAGGTTATTACAGGAAACTGGAGACTTGCAGATGTTTGATAGATGAAGGACATCTATGTGATCATTTCTTTTTATTTTATTTTTTCAGCATATTGTAATATAAATTGTCTGCTAAATGACAGAGAGTTCATGAGAAGTTCTAATAGTTTATGAGACTAAATTTAATAAGATATATGAGGCAATACATTTCTTAAGCATTGTAAAAATATTACTATTATTCCTATTTAGGGTATTAAAAAATGAGGCATCATTTGAACTCATGCTTCCTGAATCATTTTTTATTTTAGCTCTTGGTTCTTGATCTTGAGATATTATAACTGGTGCCTTTAAACACATAGAATCTTTATGTCATTTTAGCATTTAGACTTTATTAATGGATATACTATGGGATGGATTATATTATTTAATAATGTACAGTTAGCTTCAGAAGAACTAAAATAATGAGCATTTCTGCAATGATTTTAATTATACTATTTCCACATTATAATGAAGTCATAAAGCTCATTGGAATACCAATTGATAGTACATAACAGAAAATTTGGTGCCTCTAGATTTCATATAGATTCTGCATTGTATGGAAGAAAAAAAATTAAATACAAATAAGGCTTATGATTTTTTTGAAAGCCTTCAAATAGTAAAAAAATAAAACTAGAACAGTAATTTAGAGCTCCTGACCCTCAATGCAATTTATTTTCATTAAAACATATTATCTTACAATTTTCAATTATGTGTTAGGATTAACGAAGATATAATTTTAAAGGTATTTTCCTTTAGAAACTGTTCTCATGGAGTTAATATCTCTAAAGGATACCCATGAAATAATTGATGTTATTGTTAATTTGGGGTTTATTTTATCTAACAATTATATCAGCACATACATCAGTATTTGGTAATGATACTGAAGAACAGAAAAAAAGTAGTTGCCTCGCTATATTTCATACTTCTTTTACAGTAAAGTTAAATTACTGTGGCACTGAAAATTGTTTTAAATTATATTCTATACTTTGGTTTACTTTGTTTAATGATTTGGAACAGTTTAGCTATAATTTTCTGGATCTTTTTGAACCTACATATAAGCAGCATTTTTCTTCCCACAATAAAATAAGAATCAAGTGCACTGTCTACTCTTGCAATCAGAGCTAAATTTCCACATTGCCCCAATAAACTTCAAAAATATCGCAGGCATACATATAATCAGAGGAAGTTGAAAGACCAAAAGATCAAGTTGATTTAGAAGTTAGAGCTAAAACTAAAAGTAAGACTATGAAAAGTATTTGGATTGTATTTTCAGAACTGATGGAAAAAAATCCTTTCCACAGTAGAATAATTGAGATTGGATTTTTGTAGTTAGTTTTTGAATAATCATTTTAAACAATATTATGTAAGCTATTTGAGGTGCTAAAAGATCAACAAGTGATTGTACTTGCAATTGGAAAAAAAGTACTTCCTTAGGTGAGCAATGTGAATTTTCTGCAGATAATCTCTGTGCAAATAATAATACTAGCATCATTAGCCAATGCATTTTGAGTGTTACAGATTAATTCTCTCCTTGATTTTACTACTTGCAGTATTTAATTTTTTCCAAATTAAAAGCACAAATATCACTGATATTGTGTGTGTGGAAACATACAAGTGATCACATGCATACATTTATGAAGGAAACTGGTTTTAGTGTTTGTGATATGGTTCCTTACTTCAAATTTACCTCTATTTCATGTCTATAGGTATTCTAACACTTTTATTCAATAAATGCCTACTTGTTTTGTTACAAGAAAAATTAAATATATAAACAATTTTTTTTTCAGCCGGCAATACACTATAAAATTTAACATTCTCCTTGAAGTAACAATCTATATGAATGTGATTGCATAACACCAAATCTAGATAATAAAATTCCAATCCTATATACAATGAGGCACATTGACTTTTCACAAAATATGAAGCAATTATCAGCAAGAACATAGTTTCCCATCATTGGATTTGTAACATTATCCATTTAAATTTTTTCTGGGAGAGCAAGATATTTCATACAGAACATGAGCTATGGAATGTGCAGAACCTCAGGTGAATAATGTTATCTAAGTAACACGCCATGTAACCCTAATCATACTGGAGATAGGTCATTTTTAAATGATAAAATGATCATACTAATAAACGTAAATCCAGAATCCATGTGAGGATTAAGATACAGAAAACTCATTGTGTTTAATGGAGAGTCAAGCCCGTGATCACCATTTTAATTAAAAAAATTCTAATACTGTTTTAGGTTCAATTATGGGTGAGTAAGAACACTCTGGTGAGATAAATGGAATAATCCATTTTCTTTGAAATTTGAGCATACCAGAATTGGTACCTTTCTTCCAACCTACAAAAAGTTTTTTGCTTTTTTTCCTTTACCCCCATCTTCTTGATGTTTATAATAATTGCTTTGTAACTGCTTTACATTTTTCATTTAAACAAGACCTAGTACTTGGAAAAATAAAATAATACTTGGAAAACCACATGATTATGATCAAACAATCTTATCCAAATGAGCTGAGCTTAAAATATCCTTCATTACTTGAATTGGGTTTCTCTGCCAGTGTGTCACAGATTACTGCTGTAAATGAACAGCCCTGTGGTTGCTGTGAATATTTTAAGGATCCCACTTTTTCTGAGACCTGTGAATCCTTGAAAGCAGCATGGAAAATCTTCTAACACGCAGAAAATCAGCAAGTCCAAAAAATAAAACCAAGCTGAAGAAAATATCTCTTACTGCACTCTCAGATCACAGAATTTTGACCAGAGAGTACCTTAGAGTATTGTAGTGTTATAGACAAGAAAAGCTCAGGATTAAAGTCCTAAAGACTCAGATAAATATCACAAAGCCAACTTAATCAAATTCTGCACAACAAGCAGGAATCCTATCATCCAGGTGAATAATTTTATTTCCTCTGATACCAATTGTCTCCTCTCACCTTGAGCTGTGATTGAAAATCCCTTTCAAAAACTTTGAGTATCTCTTTCTCAAGAAAATTACTGAGATATAATTAGCAAAAAGTAAGTAGACTATAATTGGTAGATAACTTAAAATTCTACATTTGTATTTAGGGGACTTTGTAGTTCTGAGTAAAACATCATTTTGAGAAAGGATTGATTAAACATTATCCTTACATTCATCAGTGCAATGTTCTCCCTATGTCAGTGTTGACTTATAATCCTATTAATACAACTAAGCTTAGACACCGTTGTTTTTTATATGGAATGCATTATGCGAACAATAGTCATACCTTTTCTGTTCTGCCCCATCAGAACTTTTTCATGGTTATCAAAACTGTAAATGAAACATCTCACTGTTTTAATTTGTTATTATTGATGGTTTTAATGGTAATAGAAGACAAGGGCTCAAGTTATATTTGGGGATAGACAGATATACTGTCAAATAATCCAATTTTGAACTCATTACTAAAATTCTCCAATATTTAACATCTGTGTCATGCATGAATTGAGTCTAAATTCTTTTCCAATAAGTCAGTTCTCCATATAGGATTCAAAATGTCACAAAATACTTATCAGCAGTTTACATTTTATGGTATGCTATATAATGTGAGCCCAATTCAAATTGTTTTTTTAAGACTGCATTAACTCATTAATTTGAGACATCAGAAATACTTAAGTTGTCTGTTGAGATTTATCAATAATGCAAAGTAACTCATCAGCATTTTGTTCTTAAATCCATCCTGGGTCCCTGCCCCTCTCCTCTCCTTGCTCTCCATGTAATATAAGTTATATTGACCTTATTCCCAACTCCAGGAGAAACTCTTTGAAAATTTTAAGGATGAATAAGTTTTAACTTTCTACTTTTATGTTTCCAAGTCAATTGTAGAGGGCTAATATATTTCATCACATTTCTTGTGAAAAATATGAAATGCAATCTCTTTGGAAAACCTTCAGTCAATTGTTGCAATCAACAAATCATTGTGGTTCACCTATTCAGAACACAACCTAGAGGTTCAGTTAGAAAAATCACTTCTATCTGAAGTTTACAGTTTGTAAATTTAGTTCTGTGAAGAAGGGGAACATGGGAAGCCATTAAAAAAATTAAGACACAAGTATTGAAACTTCCTTACTTTGTTTGAAAACAACTGCAAGCTGTGGGATCCTATTTTTCAGGCAACTATCCATTGAGGCAATTTGAAATGTTCCACAGCATACTTAGCATAATATTAAACAAAGCAGATAATATGGCATAATATCCACACATAAAGATATAATTTCATAGCTTCAACTCTAATTAAGGAAGACGGCATTAAAAAAATTCGCAATTTAATCAGGATTGACTGAAAAGAAAAATGCTTGATCAACTGTTTGTGGACCTATGCAGAGATGTCATGACCTCTTATTTTGAAGTTTTATTTATCTGATACTCTGAATATTATACTTAATATTTGCTTTTCTTTTTGCATTCTATGAAAATTAATATGTAGAGCAAAGAACTTTTCTAATCAATAGTTATTTTTAAAGAAACCAATTTAATATTTAAAATTTTTACTTCCAAGATAATAGAGATCCACATATTTTTTTAAATTTATATTTTCTTTCTCCAGATTTGTTAAAAATGGCATATTTTATGTTTTTAGTTAGACAAGTGAAAGAATCAAGGTTTAAACATTTGAATCCCGTGTCTTCAAATTTTAAAGAAACATTATTAGTAATGTGTGCTAAGCAAATAAGGAAATTGGCAAGTCACCAACTGTTTTTTTTAATTTATTTTGCTAGCAGTGGAATGAAAAACATAACCAGCATGTGTGAGGCTCCTTGAAACATCTGAATCTTGACGCATATACATATGAGGAACTGCAGGAAGCCACCCATGAATTATTTGAGGGTCTTCTTCACTCGGTATTGAAGCCAGGGAGATTTAATTTTTTCCCTGGGATTAACTGTGTTACCCCCAAGAGTGCATTTGATTGCCCAAGGCACATGACCTCTATTTCCACTCTACTAGGAAGATCCCTCTTGTAGCTCCCCAGTTGGGTATAACCCCTTGGGAATTGTACAACTCACCTCCTACTTTATTTGACAAAGAACATTCCCTGAAAAGCCTTTGAGGTTCCTCAATATAAATAAAGCCAGTAACGGCTCCATTTTGCTATTTTCAGTATGAAAGCTCAACCTCTAAGATTGGCTAGCCCCTCCACCCCTGCTTTTAAAATTGTTTCCTGTATTCTGTGTTTTTTTTAATGGCTCTATTTTTCTTACTCTTCATTTCATAGCCAGCCCATTCCACCAAGAGGAACCTCATTTTCACCACTTTCGAGGGATGTGGGTGGGAAGAATCTTCTCAATATTCATGAAACAAAGCCATTGAGATCCTCTTTGACAGAACAAGAAACTGAGAAACAACTCAAAAGCTTAAATGTAATTTGCTCAATATGTCAGTTAAAATGTGACAGCCCTAAGAAAAGTACCTTAGTATAGTATTTGAGAACATATTAAAAAGAATGGCCAGCATCCAAATTGTTTTTCTTGTATTTTTTAGCTCTGTGCCCTTAGGATATTTGTCCTTGATTCTTTCATCTTTTGACTTATATAGCTTTTGTGAAGATTAATTAGATAGATGTAAATAATGTACATAGAACAATACCTGAATCATATGAAGAGCAGTAAGGAGGTTTGCTTAGATTAGGCCCTCCAGATGGTTTCCATGGTAGCACACTGCTGCCAAAGTTATGGTTTTAAAAGTATAACACGTTGGTGCAATGTTACAACCTCTCAAAAATGCATTTGTTTATCAAACTGGATTTTACAATTAATTACACAATAATGTGTCAGAAGGGCAGAAAATCCCAGAATAAACAGAATGTTTTCTTAGAGAATTAATTTACAAAGTTTTGATAATGTAAAATTTACATGTTTTTAGAGATATGATGCAAGGGCATCAACAAAGTTCTAATATCTGATACATTCTACCCCAAATCTGGGAAATTGATGACTTTTTACTCTTTTATGGGAATTTGTGTAGGAATTTTGGGCAAACATTGATTCCGTATCACCTTTGAGAAAAAGAACACCTTGGATACCAATTTGTCCTTTGATTTACTCGAGTTTCCATTTGGTCTATTTTAAGAATTCACCAAAGTACTGTACTCTGCACTGAAAACTCTAAATGATAATGCAGTTTGAAGTCCTAGAATCTATTATTGTGGTGCATTTTCTTCTCCTGGAGTTTATGCTTAGACACCTCAACATATGGACAGATACTTGCCCCTTATGAAGAGTATCTTAATAAAAAATCCACTGAATTTTATTCAAAGACAGGATAAATACACAAATAATAAGATAAATTTCAATAGGATGAAAAAATAGAGGATTTAAGATAAAAATAGTTCTATTTAAAATTTAAAACAGATTTTTTTATTTTTCTGAATATGGAACAAATAAATTACAAATTTCCAAGGCACAGAAAACCACTTTATAGTTACATTTGTTTTCTGTTTTTAAAAATATGAATCTGTTAATTTTCCCCCTATTTTTACAAGGACAGAGTCTGTCAACTAGAGAAAATAATTTTCTTTGGTATTTTCAGAAGCCATATTTTGCCCTTCAGTCTCTTTCTATACAATGTATATTCATTTTGTGTGCTTTAACCCATTTTTACCAAGAAATCCCAAAATAAAAGTTAATATAAATGTTTCCTTTACTCATTTTAAATTAATAATGTTGAAGAAATAAGAAAATAGAAGAAGGAGAAAGAGATAGAATGTCCTCAACTAAGAAAATGAATCAATAGCATTTCTGTGAGGACTGCACTTATAGAATTTTTTGAAGATAAAATAGTCTGTTTGGTGTTCATTTTATAGATGAATATAAACTGCTAATAAATAAATAAATTATGTTAGATGCAAAGAGCAATAGACCTTGCAAACTTAGCACTTAATCCTAACAGTGCCTATTGCTTATAAGGTCCCCTGCACCTTATGCAAAGTGTTAACTAATTCAAACAAATCTTTCTTCCAATTAATAAAATATTGACATCTTTAAATATATTGAGATATGGAATGAATCATACACCTCAGAAAAGCACTACGTAACTTAAATCTCTTTAAATAAATGCATTGGTCACAATGGAATCTATGCTGAATAATTTTATTTTCAGATTTTTCACATGGTAGACATATCCCTTGAACTGTGAAATGAATATCAAAAATATAACATGGGTACCAACTAAATCATATGAACCAAGAAGAACAGATACTGGTCCAAAAAGATTGTCTAAATGTACTAGTGTTTGTTTCTAAATTTGGGCCCCACCTAAGATTAGATATGCAGACATATTTTCTCAAATTCTACCAATTTGTTTGAAAGAAGTTAAAGGGCATATTACATTGAGGTAGTATTAAAAATGTAATGCAATTCCAACTATAGTATAGCAAAAAAATATAAAGCATTGAATATATTAGTTGTATATTGTTCTTTAGAAATTTAACACAATCTTAGGAACTTAGAACAACATTGTTCCATTATCTTCTTGTATCCATGGGTCAGGTGTTCAGGCACAGCATGCCTTGGTATTTTTATAGCATCTCTCCAAATTGATGTGTAGAAGATAGCAAAGGTTACACCCTTACCTAAGTATCTGTGGCTTTTCAAAGATTTTTCAGGTTGTCAGCAGAATTTAATTCCTTGTGATTATAGAATGGAAGTCCCAATTAACAAGTTAATATTAACATATTATCTGAAACTAAACTCATTGAGTCTCCATATCAAGTCATACAACACACATACATCACAAATTCACCATCAATTAAATGAAATATTAAGAGCTAAAAATTACAATTATACAACAATGCTATATGGAATTCAAAAAGGAAAAAAAATAGAAAACATATTCTAATGTTTTGAGGGAGAATTAGCATAATTATATTAGGAATTAAAAAGTATAAGGCGTATTAAAATAATAAAAATAAAATCAGAGGCTATGGGTGTAGCTCAATAGTAGAGTGCATGCTTTGCATGTATTGCATGTAGGCCCTGGGTTCAATCCCCAGTATTAAATAAATAAATAAATAAAGTCAAATCTTACATTAGTAAATATTAAAAATCATGCACTTATTTATTTTCATGAATAATGATTTTTTTAAAAAAATGAAAGATTATGCAATGTATTTTTCTTGTATGTTTCTCTTTTTAATAATTTAATTTGCTTCTGTTTACTCCAAATTTTCATTCAATATCAAAATACTCTTCCAATCTTCAAAATTTAGGGATAAAAAAGAGAGGAGAGAGATTTTTATAAATTATATAAATATCTCACACACATAGTTATGGTTTGGATCTGGAATGTCCCCTGAAAGTTTATATGTTCAAAGCCTGGTTCACAATGCACAGGTGATGTTCAGAGGTAAAGCTGTTAAGCAATCCTTGGATCATGAGGGTTTCAACCACATCAGTTCGTTAACCCACTGATAGTTGGAAGGTAGGAGCTAGTTGGAGGAAAAGGTTCACTGGGGGAGTTCCCTGCAAGGATTTATTTTCTCCCTAGCCCCCTCCTCTCTTTATCACTCCCTCTGTTTTTCTCTTCTTCCTGGATACCATGAGCTAAGAAATCTTTGTCTGCCATGCCCTTCTGTCCTGAAGTTTCTGCCTTGGAGCAAACTGACCATGGACTGAATCCCCTGAAATCATGAGCAAAAATAAATCTTTCCTCCTCCAAATTATTCTTGTAAGATCCTCAACACATGTGCAAACACACATACACACACACACAACACACACATACACACACACACACAGAGATTAATTTCTTACATAATATTGTGTTATTGATATTTGTTCATACAGGGATAAGAAACCAAGCTACAATTAAAAGGCTGATGATATTTGACATTTTAGATGATCAAAAAGCAAGAGATTTAATATCAGAGAGATATGATGGAGATAAAAGGTTTATTTTTAAAATTTCAAAAGCATTAGTTAAAATCATCTGGCCCAACGATAATAAATATTAATAATTATTATTCCTCTGGCAGAAAGTATCAAAGGTGCGGAAGAAATAGAAATACAAATAGTGAGTAAATATTATGCATTTATTAGTTTATCTCATGCATATTTAATGAATCTCTACCTCATGTCAGATATCATTTTAAGTATTGGTGATATAGTCAAAGCACCCTACAGTAGCTGCATATAAACCAGTACAGAATACTGTCAATGAAAAAAATCCACAAATATAAATATATAGTTTGGATGTGAGGTGTTTCCCAAAAGCTCATGTGTGAAACAATGCAAGAATGTATAGAGGAAAAATGGTTGGATTATGATATCTTTAGCTCAATCAGTGGATTAATCCCCTGACAGGATTCACTGAGTGGTAGCCAAAGGCAGGCAGGCTGTGACTGGAGGAGGTGGGTATTGGGGGCGGGCTTTGGGGTATATATTTTGTATCTGGGTTAAGTGGGGTCTCTTTCTCTCTCTGATCCCTGATCATCACCTGAGCTGCCACACCCTTCTGTCATGATGTCCTACTGCCTCATCTCAAGACCCAGAGAATGGAACTGGCTGTCTAACTGAGACCTCTAAAAGTATAAGCCCTAAATAAACTTTTCCTCCTCTAAAATTGTTGTGTTCAGTCTTTTAGTCACAGAAGCAAAAAGCTGACTAAAATGGTAAACAAATACATGGTATTTGTAATGCCAGGATAAGGAAGTGTTAGTTTTTCAATCTTATAAAAGACTGAAAAGAAAGGCACTTTGAAAAAGTTACATTTGAAAACACACAGATGGGATTAAAAAATGTCATCATACAGATAAAATCTAAATAGTAATTTCAAAGCTGCTGGAGGAGAAGGCCAAACAAAACAATTGTTTGAATTAGAGATTAGAGGCCACGTGCAAAATCGTACAAATGATGATCCTTAGACCTCTCTGTCCATTAGAATAACCTCTGAAGAAATAGATAGATGATGATGATGATGATGATGATGATGATAAAGAGAGAGACAGAAAGACAGACAGATGTAAATGATAGATAGATAATAGATTGACAAAATAGGCCTGGACTCATCCACTCTTCCTCTCCCCTATTTTTTGCCTACAAATCATTATGTATTTTTATTTACTTACTTTTGTTAATGTAGTTGGCTATTATTTTAATTTTAAAATTGTGGTTGGTAGCAATGAAATCGAAAAGGAACATTTAGAATTTATATCAAATACTTCATAAAATATTGGAAAATTGTTTGGAAAAAAAGAGAGAGAGAGAGCCTCTGTCCTCAAGAAAAACTCTTTTTTTTTTTTGTCTTAGTAACCTGAAGGATGAAGTTGGTATTTATTGAGATGGAAAAAATACACGAAAGAAGCAGATATGTGGTAAGGGTTTGAAAAGCTGTTCATATATATTTTTCTGTAATTATGGCTTATTCTTGATAAGGACTTATGATGCGAATGTGAAGAGAGCCAACAGAAAGGGAGAAAATCTTTACCACCTATACCTCAGATAGAGCATTATTCTCCAGGATATATAAAGACCTCAAAAACTTAACACTCCACTCCATCCCCACCCCATCCTCCAAAAACAGAAAACCTAATACATGGGCAAAGGAACAGGCACTTCACAGAAGAAGAAACACAATCAACAAATTTTCATATATTTTCAACAAACATATGAAAAAATTTTTAACATCTCTAGCAGTTAGAGAAATGCAAATTAAAACTACACTGAGATTTTATTTCACTCCAGTCAGAATGGCAATTATCAAGAATATAAGTAACAATAAATGCTGGTAAGGATGTAGGAGAAAACATACACTCATACATTGCTGATGGGACTGCAAATTGGTACAACCACTCTGGAAAGTAGTATGGTGATTCCTCAGAAAACTTGGAGTGGAACCATTATTTGACCCAGTTATCCCACTCCTTGGTTTATACTCAAATGACTTACAATCAGCATACTACAGTCATGCATTTACATCAATGTTTAAAGCTCAATGCATAATAGCTAAATTATGGAATCAACCTAGGTGCCCTTTGACAGATGAATGGATAAAGAACATGTGATACATATATACACAATGGAGTATTACTCAGCCATAAAGAAGAATGAAATTATGGAATTTACTATTAAATGGATATAAATAGAGAAAATCATGCTAAATGTAATAACCCCAAACTGTAGTCTGAATGTTTCTCTGATATGAGGATGGTAACTCACAATTGTGGGGGGGATAGGGAAGAACAGAGTTATTTTGGTTTAGACAAAGGGCAGTGAAGATAAGGGAGAGGGAATGGGAATAGGAAAGACAGTAGAATAAATTGGGTATTATAATTCTATGTACATATATGATTTATACCACCATTATAATTCTACATCATCTACAACTAGAAGAATGTTGTTATACTCCATATATGTATAATGTGCCAAAACATTCTACTATGTATAGCTAACAAAAACAAATACAAATATTTTAAAAAGAACTTATGATGGTTCTTAATGTTAAGCTGAGATTTGAAAGTAGAAAAGATGAATTGTAATAATTGCCACAAGTATTTAGTTATCTTCTGTTTTGTAGCACATATTCTGCTATGTCTATTATCTTTTCCTTTTTGACCAATCTTTTAGAAGAAATTGTTTTTAAAAATTAAATTGAGCTGTGGCAGTAGCACACTTGCCTGGCATGTGTGAGGCACTGGGTTTGATTCTCAGCACTGCATATAAATAAATAAAATAAAGGTCTATCAACAACTAAAAAAATAAATAAATTAAAAATTAAGTTAAAATGTTTCTTGATGTTCCTAGTGTCTTTTCTCTCAGCAATCATTACTCGTTAATTCTCCTACAATGAAAACAATTATGTCACACGTCTGCATATAAAGGATTTATGAATATGGGACCTATGATGTGTGAGGGGAAGAGGAAAGGTCTTAAAAATGAGAGAAAAGAATTGTTTCACAAAATGTTGGAATATATTTTATGGTGAAAATACAAATATACATTAAAGATAAAGATATTGGAAAATATCACATAGAAAGTGATGAATTGAAACTGTATGAGAGGCACTATACATCCAAATCTTAACAAGTACTAAATTCAGTCATATATTTTTACCTGTGTATGTGTGTGTAAATTTTGTTATTCATTGTATTCTTGATTTCAGGGGACTTTTATAAACCTTATTTCATGAACTTGTAAAATATTCCTTTACTGCCATTGATTTTTTTCTAAGAATGTTAACAGTCAACTTCCATCACTATAAACAAAAATATCGAAAATAACCAACTTATAAAGTGAAAGATTGTATTTTGGCTTACAATTTTGGAGGTTGCATTCCATGTTTACTGAGCCATTTTGCTTTGGAACACATAATGGTGGGAGCCAATGACATAGCCAAACAACTCAACTCATGGTTAGGAAGTAAAAAAAAAAAAAAGTGAGGATGGCCTGGGATCCAACAAGCCCCCCTCAAGGGCACAGATGCAATTAATGACCTTACGACCTCTACTGGGTTCCAGTACTTAAAAGTTCTACTGCCTCCCAATAGTGCTACCCTGAGGATCAAATCTTTAATGCATGAGACTTTGAGAAAATATTGAAAATACAAGCTACTGCACAAGTAAATATGAAGTTGCTATTTTTTATAGAACCTCAAAATTCTTCAATGTTAATTTGATTGTCATACTTGTTCATAAAAAATAGTACCATAGGCTTTCTATCGTATTAAATTTTTAAAATTAAATAACTGCAATTTGATGACATTTAAAATAAAGTTTTGAATTGAAATGTAGGATAGAACACACAAAGTGCTATTTATTAAATAAAACTTTATTTCAGTGATAAAAAAAATGGAACAAGGTGTGCTACTATATTCCCTTACTAGAAAAGAAAAATCCATTTTTGCTCTAAGAATACCGCATTCAGCAGTTTATCAAATGAGGATTTTTCTGAATGGCAAGGGAAACCAGCCCAAGAAACGGCACTGTCCTATTTTTCTTTGACATTTTTGATTACTTGCTTTCTGTTAAGACTGTAAAACTACCTGATTAGAAGCAATTTACAGGTATCAGCACTAAAGGAAAAAGACAAGGACAGAACAATTTGGAATACAGTAATCCTATTTTCCACAATCCATTTTGAAGATGTGACAACTTGTATAAATTGAAATTCTTCATCCTTACCAAAAATTGCTTCTCTTCATACATTTTTTTTTAGAATTATGGCAAAACACCTCAAATTTTACTCATGGTACAAAAAGTAATAAATGACATTTTAAAAATATTTTTATTTTATTTATTTATTTTTATGTGGTGCTGAGGATCGAACCCAGTGCCTCACACATGCTAGGCAACCACTGTACCACTGAGCCACAACCCAGCCCTAAATGACATATTAATACAGAAAAATACATAGCTTATAGCTCACCCTTTAAAATCAGAAGAGATAAGTGAAAAAACAGCAGATTCTTATTTTTACTATAAAATAAATTATACACAACGGGAATTGAGCTATTTTTCACTTCTTTCCATGATAAACATGTTTTCTGGTGGGTACTAAACCAAAGCTGACAGATGACCAGTAAAGATGTCCACTGTCTTCTACTCATGCTGAGCTAGACCAGTGAAAACCATCTGGACAGGAGAGACTTTGACAGAAAGAAGAAATTGCACAGTCCTTACCTAACCCCGCCCCCACCCGCCCAAAAAAAAAAAAAAAAAACAATCGACTGGCTTACAGAGAAAGGGTTTTAAACAAATGTGCACAAACACACCTGACATGCTATGACAGCAGGATATCTTCAGCCTATTTCCAGCACACAGCAAACATTCATGGTTGCCGGTAAAAGAGGTGCACCAACATGAAAAGCGTTTTTAACCTTCACAGCACTAATGACTAAAAAGCACACAGCATATAATACTTTGATCTTTAGGTGGACAATCATGGAAGTTCCAAGATCATATCCACTAAGTTAGCCTGAGTATTTATCTATAAACATATTTTTCTTCCAAAATAATGCTTGGAAGAGAATCCTAGTATAAATGAGACTACATCAGGACCAGCAGATGACAGTGTTACAAGGACTGCAAAAATTACACTGGGAGATGATTTTCACGTGTAGCTTTTAGGTAAAGCACATTTTTCTCAGTTAATCCCCACAGACAGCACCAACTGTGATCTGAGGAGATACAGAAATCTTAGGAAAGGCAGCTGGTTCAAGTGACACCCTAGATAAACACTCCTAAACCAAAACCTCATTGAGGGTGAAGGATTGAAACTCTGACCCAAGTAAAAAAGAGCAGTGAGTGCACAAAGTACTCTTGCAAGGCCTGCAGGGAAGAAGAGTGGTGGTTATAGATGCCAACATGTCCTGGGGAAGACCCCCCCCACCCCCGGCAGGTGGAATGGCTGACAAGGGCTTGATCAGAAGGCCTGACTCAAGCACCTGAACAGTTGGGGAGGGGAAGAACACCAATACAAGATGGCGGGTCAGGAGAAATGGGTCTAGAAGTTCATACTGTTAATATTATATTTCAGTTTTTGAGTGTCAGAAATAATTTTGAGAGCCCTCTATTTTATATTATATACAAATCTATTACCTTAATTATTTCAATGATTTCATTCTAACTGTAAATATATGGTCCTGCTTTTCATTTTTATTGATATTATTCTAATTCAATTTTTATAATTTTTTCTATAGAACTTTAATAATATCTGAGTGACCCTTCTTTATCCATCTTTCCCTTCTTCCTTCCTCAAATTGATTTATACTTACAGTATTATTCACTCCGTTCTGCCTGGGTTTCTTTTGTTAACTATGATTACCATGCTCTCATTCTTACTGTAGGTGTGTGTTCAGTTTCCTAAGCCTACCTTTCTTATTTTTAAAGATCAAATTCAGTGTCTTGTTGATAGGAGTTTCAACAGTTTTCCCAATAGAGTAAGGCATTTCCTCTGATACTTTTCATAAATCTATTTTTTAAAGTTTTTCTTGTATCTATTGTAAAAGACACTGTGTTCTCTCCTGATTGTTCTGTACCTAGAACAAAGGTAGCATTACAGACATATGTATAGCATAAACAATTAAGTAAAAAGTATTTATTGTGAGTTAAAAATTTATGAGAAATTTAAGAATATTTTAATATTTAGATGACTATGAATAACTCTTTCAATCAGGATTGATTACAGATGTAAGTAGTTTTTCTTATAATGATAAAATAAATAGCTTCATATTTCTATGTTCATTTTAGACCAAAAAAATTCTAAGAAGTTCTGTGAGAAATACTATTTTACTATTACATGAAAATAGTAGTATGATGAATTGATAATTTTCCCTTTATAATCTTAAGTAACTCCAGATTATTGTCATTTAAATAAGAAAACCTCATAAATATAAATGTTGATTCTATTTGAAAAATAATCCAAAAGGGAGGATAAATTTATGTGTTATTCTGACAATAGGTTTTCCCAAATCATGGGATGCCGAATGATTGCTTGTACCATTTATGACGTTTAGAAGGTAAATTATAATTTCTATACTAACATGTGGGTGAAATGTGCACAGAAAAATGACAGATATTTATGAAAAGGCTAGTCATGATTTTCCCTAGAAGTCCAGGGTATGTAGAGTTTGAAATGCTTGCAACTTCATAGGCTAACGCTATGAATCCTTATGAGAGCTCATCAACATAGATTGCTTCTCATTGTTGATTCCCAATTACTGACTTCTTCATTAAATAGAAGAATATCTCATTTTGCAATTAAAAAGAAAGTAATGGAGCTCCAGAAATATGCAGGATTGAATTTTCTTTTCTTTGGTGTTTAAACAAGTCCATCATGAAATTTAGCTCAGCTGTCAGAGTGAATGCAGTGACAAATAAGTTCTAGACACTGAGGAGGAAGCAAGCATCATGGTCTATGACTAATCAGGCAGCCTGGAGCTTAACATCTGTTAAGTCGAAAAAGCAGTGATCTCTTCTCTTAGGGAAAAAAACAAAACAAAATAAAACAAAATGTAATTTTGATTTTTAAGTGTTTTTTAAAAATATTTTGTTTCTGTTTTCAGATGTGGCTTTGCAGTGCTAGTAATTCTAGAGCATGAAAGATGTGAAAGGAATGGATTTTAAAACCTATCACAATTGCCTGTTGGGGTACCTTGATTACCTAGCTCCAAATAACTGGTGTGGCAATTATTGACATCAGTTGCTGTAGTTGCTTAATATAATAGAACAAGTTTTATTCAAGTTGAGTATGCCTTTTAAAAATCCCACCCTATATTAATATATGCCATTTATTTCCTCCTGAAATATTTTTGTTAGATTATTTTACTTATATAGAAAGGGAATTGCATCCCAAAGTCATGAGTTTAAAACATAATGTATTGGACTGGCAGGAAGTAGTAAATATTTTTTAATAAAGAGGGGATTAAATTTGAAAAGTTAAAGAAGAAATGCAACAACATTTTTGAAATTAATATCCTTAAATTCTTACTAAATCTTATTTTCTTGTTAAATTTTTATTTTTGAAGTATTGATTTCAAATAAGTTTGGCTGACAGTGATTTATATCCTTAATAATCTCGTGGAAGAGATAGCAATAAGAAGGGTTTTTCTTTTTTTGGGGGGGGGGTGGGTTGGGAATAGCATGAAAGTCTTTTGAGGTCATGTCACTTGAAATAACATAAAAATATAGGCAATGTTTATATTTTCCTTTTCCATATTTTATTGGTACATTATAGTTTTATATAATAGTGACATTTGTGGTTACATATTTGTACATGAGCACAACATAGTAACATAATTTGGCCAATATGTCAGTATTTACTTTAGTCCCAAAACTATCACAACTTTTCACTCCTTGTGACCCAATTTAGAATTTTGGATATCACTGACAGTTTCATGTCATTGTTCATAGTCTTCATAAGATAAATAAAACATAACAAGGAAAACAAATTATAACCTTCTGTGGAAAATTTTTAATTATTTGTTAATTTTCTAGCATGTTTTTAAAATTATCTGAAAGAAATGATAGAAATGTTGTATATAAAATACTACTGTTATTAATATATTTATAAAAATTCCTGGTAATTGGATAAATAAAAGCAATAAATTCATGTCATTATTTCATAATGCATTTACAGAGAATTAGATGCAATTATAATTAAATAACATTTAAAGACAATATTGATTTGTTTGGAAAATATATTTTTCACAATTTAGCACAATCCACAGGTAATATATGGTAATAAAAGTTAAAATGACACTCGTTTTTGACCATGAAGTGGATGGAAATTGGAAAAGGGCTTGAGTTAAAGTGTGTTACAAAGATCCATTTCCTGATTTGAGTTTTGGTTAAATACCTGTGATTACTAAGAAAAACACATTGAGCTTCAAGTATAGAATTTATACATTTGTTATGTATATGGCACTCTTTATAAAAGGTTTTCTTCAAAATAAAAGAACAACAAATTTAAATATCAAGTATGGAACTAAGGAAAGAACTCTAAAGTGTAGATAGGCATTAGGGGTCCTGGGTAAATAAGCAGAAATTGAAGACCCAGACAGGGGCATACATTGGTATTTCAAGCAACTTGGGAGGCCAAGGCAGAGGATCTCCAGTTCAAGGTATGCTAGGCAACTTAGTGAGACCTCAGCAATTTAGTGAGATCCTGTCTAAAATAAATGAGGGCTGGAGATGCAGTTCAGTGATAAAGCACCCCAGTGTTGAATCTCCAGGACCATAAATAAATAAAATAAAATAAGAGTATGAAGAAAGAAGAGACAAAAAACAGGACTTAAACATAAATTAGGAACAGAAGCTAAAGATGCAAGGAGATCAAATATAGTGATTAGATTTAAGAATAATAAAAGGAATAGGAAGGCCTTTGTAAATCAGAAGGCAGGCCCCAATAGTGTTAAATGTGGAAGATATGCAACTATTTAAAGAATTAACTTTTGAATTGAACTACAAAAGTGTCATTAGTGACCTTGGTGAGAGTAATGTCATTATATGTAAGGAGGTGAAGCCTTTCTGCAATGAATTCTGAAATGATTGCAGAGAGCAGACTCAGTGATGATAGTGAATCATTCACAATGTTTGACTACAAAGAGGATAAAACAGTACAGAAAGGAAATGTGTCTTCAAGGAACTGATGAATAACTATTACTGACTATATAATGCAGAGTAAATTGCTTAACCTCTCTGATGTTTTAAATCCTTATAGGCCAAAGCACATAATAAAACCTAAGTGAGACTGTGAAATATTGTAAAAATAATGTGTAGTTCTGTAAAACATTTTATAAATGCTATTAATGTGATGTATTAAGTAATAGAAAGGGCACACAATATAAATATATTTTATCACATGGAACATTTTTATCAGGCATAAGAGTAAATACAAAAATAGCTATTTAAATAGTTTATACACAGATATAGGATCATTAATTTCATTCAACTTGTGCTTCTTTTTCTTTACTATTTACATATATTATTTGTGTTAAATTTACATTATTAAAAAAGTTTTGTCAATAGTAGCATAATTCAAAATAAAGTGCAGTGAGTTTCAGATTTATGTTAAAAATATTAAGGAAGTTAAATCACAAAGCAATTTTGTTCTCTAGAGAAAACCTAAAACTATGTTTTAACAGACGTGACATAAAGCACAGATATAATATTTTAGGTATCAACAATCAGCTTTTTAATTTTTTTTATGTAAAAGATAAATGTATAATAAATACATGCAACTATAATCACTCAGCTAAGAATCAATCATTCTTTCATTGATATATTTTTCATAAGAATATCTAATTGCAAATATTAACCCCATTTGGCTATTCCCTCTATCACATTTTTTACATGAAAGTCTTAGCAATAGATTCTTTTTTGTTTCAATGCCCAAGAGATCTTGTAACCTTCAATATGGGATGCCCAGAACCTCTGTAAAAGTCATCTAAGTCCCAAGACTGCTGATTCTGCTTGATCCTCCTATTTTCTGCTTATCAATAATGCAAAAGAATTTTTGATTACTAAAGCACCAAGTGTAACTGAACACCCAAAGGTAATAGATTTTATCACATAGCTAAGAAAAACTTCTGTTAATTTAAATATCAAATTTATTCTTATTGAACATTTGCATTTTATCTTTAGTATGTTCAGCTAGTCATTTTAAATTAATGAGAATTGGTGAAAATGTGCTTTTCTTGCCCCTATTAAAGACACTGCGATGAACTGATAAATGTTGACACAGTGGTAAAATCAGTAACTTATCTCTCTGCAGTGACATTAAGTGTTTCAGTTTTACTGATACCTTTTGTGCATATGTATTTTAAAGCATCATTGCAATTTATTTGTAGCTACAGAAAATTAGCTCATCAAAGGGGGCATTTGATTACGTAGAACAGGTATGTCCTAGACACAGCTTCCTGCATCTGAGGAACAAGTTGTTCCTGGTGATGTTTTTCATGGTTACTTTGGGAATGTCCTTAGGTATCAGTAAGAGCTTCACGCCGCCATAGATCTCAGTTACAGTTAGAAAATCTGACAGCAGTGGCAACAGCCTGCAAAGAGGAATAAAAGCTGAGTATAAGATCATGTACTTTTCACAGCCAGTAGTCGCAGTGTCAAAAAATATTGTAATGTTAGATTTAAAACTTAAAATAGCCATGGCATGTCACATGCACATTGCAGTTATTTAGTGCCTTTCAGCTTCAGAGTCCACAGCTCTATCATATGACTATTTTCACATATCTCTATGGTGGAATACACTCTATATGCATACAACCACACACACATACACCCACTATGTATAGATGTTGATTTTCTAACCTATTTTATTAATTGATAACTGAACTACTTCTTTGGTAAGAGATACTATAAGAAACAGGGCATCATCAAATATGCATATAATAACAAAATATGATATTAGTACAGGAGCTTCTGTTGGTAAGGAAAAGAATCTATTTGGTTTAGAAGTAGAACTTCCTTATTTTTATGACACATCAATAATCCAGCCTAATAGTTTATCACAGATTAAGATTTGTTTTAAAAAGATGAAAGCATTTTCACAGGCTAATTTGGAACATTCTAAAATTCATATTTTGGAATCTTAGCCCATGAAATCTTAAATTTGCATTTGGAGAGAGAGTGATTAAAATGGTAATTAAGTTAAAGTAAGGTCATTAGCACAAGACCTAATCCAATATGACTGGCTTCCTTGTAGAAAGAGAAAATTTGGACTTAAAAACACACATGAAGGAAAGATGATGTGCAGACAAAACTTGAATACTGCAATCTATAAGCCAAGAAAAGATTCCTGACAAACATCCTCCCCTATGGCCTTAAGAAAACAAAAATCACACCATGCATTTCTCTGGAACATCTAACTTCCAGGACTGTGAGAAATAAATTTCTGTTGTCTAAGCCACCCAGTCTGTGGTATTTGTTATAGCAGCCCTAATAAACTATAGTTGGTATCCAACTATGGTGATGAATACTACAATAACTTTGATCAACATAATTATTAACAGGAGCCAGGTGCCATTATACACATCTGTAATACCAGTGACTAGAGAGGATGAAGCAAGAGGATTGCAGTTCCATACTCAAATAAGTTAGTGAGACCTTGCCTCAAAATAAAAAATAAAATAGGCTGGGATGTAGGTCAGTGGTAGAGCATACCTTGGTTCAACCCCAAGTATCACAAAATAAATAAACAAAAAACAACAAAAAAATAGAAGAAATTGTCCCATTCTGGAAAAATTTATTGAAGTAGTAAAAAATGAAAAAAATAAAAGAAATTGTATACCCAATTTGGAAAATAATCTAGTAATATTAAGAAAATCCCCAATATATAATTGAGAAGGGATAAAGCTCCTGGAAAGATCAATAAGTAAAGCTTTGTCTAGTAGTAATATCTGGCTAGATAAGAACTAAAATGTACATCTAGGAGAATTAAACCACTAACTCAGAAAAATCACTGAGGCTCAGTACAGAAATGAGGCATAAGGAAGTCCATGAAGCTGGGTGGAAAGACACCGTTCTCTAAGATTGCAGATCATTTTAAAAACAGAATTAATGAAGTGTAAGTTATATAATATAAAATTCCTGCTTTTAGGGTAAATGGAACTAGTTTTCAGTAAATTTAAAGAGTTATAAAATTACCACACAAAACAGTTTTATAACATTTCTATGATCCCTAAAAGATCTCTTTCAGCATATTGAGCTTGAGCTCACAACTTTTAAGGGCATTAGGAAATATAATGCAGAAGACAAAACTGGTTACTTCTTATGTGCTTCTTGGTGGCCTACCTTACTTAACTTACACTATTCCCTTACATAAAAATAATGATATCATCTATTTATATGGAAGGGAGATTTATACCATTTAGTAATTTTATTTTATTTTATTTTTTTGCTGTTCATGATTTTGGCATTGGTTTACTTAGATTGGTGAAACTGCATGGGTTGCCAGTCCCATGGCCTTACCTTCCTAAAAGACAGAGAAGCCACAGTTCAATCATAGTACCCTGTTCTTCTGAACAAGTCATTGTTCAGGAATTTGAGTCCTTTAGAGGGGACTGATATGCCCAGTCTATCATCAGTCTATCAGCAAGTCTTTGGTATCCAAGAAATAGCCTTGTTGAGAATAATGTCAACCTAGAGGAAACAAAGTAGACTGGGAGACATAAAATACCCTGTGTGAAGCAAGTCAATTTTTTAAAAATTCCCAAAGTGGTCTCAACTTTATGTTATGACTTTTAGGAAATTTCAATCAAAATTACTATAAAGTTATCCAAGGTAACTACAAGGAGCAAGTACAAATCTTTTTGAAAGGCTATATGCTCATCGCAGGATGAAGACCCAGCTCAAGCATCGGGAATGTGAATTCTCACTAACAAGAAAAAAGAAATATGAGAGAGTAAGATACCTTTATTGCCAGTCAAAGCCAAAATCAGACAGCAGAATTATAGCCCACTGTTTTGTTTGTTTGTTTATTTGTTGTTATTGTTGTTGTTGTTTGTTTGTTTCTTTAAATAAAGCCATGAAATATAAAATTTAAATTAAGGATTTTTAAAGAATTAAATAAAAACTTAAAATACTCTCAGAAATGGCAATGTTCCTCTTTTTCTTTATTCAGTGAGCCTTCATAAGAAATGATGATTGTCCAGAGACCATCCTTAAATTATAAAGGGAGCCAATATGATCACATATGTTTCAATAAAGAAAATTCCTTTTTCTCTGAAGACTAGGTGGGTGACCAAGAATGCTAGGCATGATAATATACATTTATGTTTATGTTATTTTATTTTTACTATCCCTTTCAGTATAATATAGCTCAAAAAATCATAATGCTCTATTTGATAGATGGACTTAATGTGTGACTCTTATGAAGGTATTAATTTGCTGGTATCTCATATTCAATAATCAAGAAAAAATCTTAATTTCTACACTTTATTTCCTAACATGAGATACAGATGTCATTCAATGTGACTTCTTTTCCTAAAATGTGCTATAAAGCAAACATTACTCACTTCTGAATAATATCAAGAGAAGAAAAAGTAATATCTTTATTACTGATAAAGGAGAGAGATGGGAGTGAATTGATGTCATATGAAAGATGAAAGAACAGATGATTTTTTTTTTAGCTGTGATCTGTGGGAAGCACTCTGGGAAAATGTATATATTTTGGAGAATTTTAAAGTGTAGAGCACACTGATATGTTCCTCACTGTGAGTCCTTTAGTGTAGTGACTTAAATGAAATACCCTAATTGTACAGAATAATTTTAAGTCAAGTTTTATATTACTAAAAACAGGTTATATAGTCAAAGATAACAATTGAGATAGGTGTTACAGAAAAAAAACAGTGGCTGAATTAAATAAACAAACAAAAAAAGAAAAAACAACTAAAATAAAAATAATAATAAAGGAGGAATTAAAACAGTGGTAGTAAATAAGATAAGCATATGGCTAATATATTTACTCTATAAGTATTTTACATTATATTCCCATTTCTATATGGTAAATAAGTATAATATGTAAAGATTGATCTTGAAATATTATTTTGCTCTCTTTTAAAATGTTTTTATTAATGCATTATAATTGCACATAATATTGTAGGTCTTTTGACATGCATGGAATATAATTTGCTCCACTTCAATCCCCAGTACTTCCTCTTTCCTTGCTTTCTACCACCCTCTGCTCCTCTTTCTCTACTCTGCTGGTCTTCCCTTTATTTTTATAGCTTTTTTTTAAGTTAGTGCTTTATACATATACATTAAAGTGAAATTCTCTGTGGCATATTTACACACATAAATAGCATAATTCGGTCAATTTTATTCCACCCTTCCTGCCTTTAACCATCTCTCCTCCACGCCATCAATTCACTCTGTACTGATCTCACTTCTATTTTCATGCGACCTCCCTCCTTTTCTCTTCTTATTTTGGTCTAGTTTCTGCATATGAGCAATGACCCTTGACTTTATGAGTCTGGTTTATTTCACCTAGCAGCATATTCTTCAGTTCAACTCATTTCCTGCTAAATGCTATAATTTCATTGTTCTTTATGGCCAAATAAAACTCCATCAGGTGTTTGGGTTATATTTTCTTTATTCATTAATCTATTTGAGCAACTGGAATAAAGGTCTATAACAATAAAGTTTCTAGGTTACAGTAGCATGTTCAATGGGAATGTATGAAAAAAATGAATGTGTTGCAGTTATAATCTATTGAAGACTTTATGGTTGATTTACTTGAGGTACTTAGTGCCAGTTAGCATTTGTATAATTGATCCTTATGAAATTATGTTATCTTTAATCCCTCTATAGAATTTTCTGAACATTTTCTCAGTCTTTAGAAGTCATTGAGTTTACAATTGATATAAAATTGATGAACAGCAAATTATTCTGTCAGTTACAAAAAAAAAAAAACTTAAAAGATAGTGCTAAACTTGTGAGAAGGTTTATTTGTCAGCTTTCTCAATCATTAGACAACCTCTGAAAAGTTACTGTATATTTTGTGCCAGACATTATATTAAGTCTGTTCTGCTCATTGTCTCATTCAGTCATCTATGATCTTTTAATTTTAGTATTGGTAGGTTAATTTACCTACATATTGCTAAGAAATCAACATCTTCCGAATCATACAACTATCACTGGGATGCAGAATCAGTACTAAGTCTTTTCTCACAAGTAACAATTTCATTATACTTCCCTTCTGTAATGTTTGTGAATATTTGCACAATACATTCTATTTCTTCTAATATTGTTGAATATAAATTCAGGATTTCAAATTCCAGTGTACTCACAGAATATTATCCTAATTAAGAATTAGAAACTATATAATCTGACTATAGATACAGACATTTGAATTCAAAAAGTATTACATTTGTAAACACCCAGGTACCGATCATTCTGTTTGTTTCGTTTCATTAGAGGGCCGAAATTCCACTACAGTGATGTGGCTTTATCAATAAAGTCATGCGCCAGAATAATACACTTCAAAATCATCTGTCATTTCTTAGCATATAAGCCATTTTACAAAAGACCAGTAAATTCACAATCTAGTTAAATAAAATTGGAATGAAAATTATATTTTTCTTTCTATCTGCCTTTATACTCAGTAAATCTGTAATCTTAGAGCATCTAGTCCAATTGTTACTTCTCTTGAGATATTTTGTTATTGTTTGTCTGAAAATTTTCAAACATAGAAAATATGAATTCCAGATGGGAATTTTAAACATACAAATTTCTACCACATACAGTTATTAATGCTTCATGAATGTCTTTTATTGTTTAGGATATAGAAAACTAAACTTGAATATTCTATTTGCTCATTTCTCATCTCAAAACTAGAATGTGTTATCAAAGCCCTTATATTCCTAAACTTATATGAGAAAAATGTATTTATAAAACATAAATGAATTCTTGATTACACACTGAATTTTTCTGATTTCTTAACTGGGAAACACCTTTCAATATATTCATGAAATTAAATAAGCCCTTTAATATTTGAAGAAACATTGCCAGATGAGTAAATCTTTTTTCTATGTATTTGTTTTGCCCTCATCAAAGACCCTTTTGTCTGTATATTGTGAAGAGATAAGGTGGTTTCTTTATTGATGTAGGTTAAAATTCACAAATGACTCTACTAGACAAGAGTGGAATGATGGAAATCTTAAAATGAGAGTTATTTGAAGATCAGCCTGCCCTAGCTTTGTGGCTTAGGAAAGTTATAAATATTGAGCTATTCCTCAGAAATATTAACTGGCAGCTAGTCTCCCTTTTGTTTGCAAGTATTATCAACTGGCAGAATTTAGCAAAAATAACCTGCATTTCCTTTGCCTCCTAGAGGTCATGCTGAAACAGTGATAAAGCTATTTAACTCATTTTCAACTTAAGAGGTATAAAGCATTTTCACAGAGCACTGTTTGCATTGACTTGTTTCAATGCTAGTTGTATCCAAAGGCAGCCATGCTCAAGCATTTCTAAATAGCTTTCAGTAATTTTAGCAGGTTTTTGACATTTTAAAAGATAATGCTTTGCTAAACCATAAAGGCATGTTTTAGCACCACATTCTGAAACTGCCATAATTACGAGGTTTGTAGGATTCTAATGTAAATCATGTTTGGCAGTCTTTTATATTTTTTAAGAAATGGAAAAGTGCTCCAGAGAAAAAATATACATGGAAAGAAGGCTTTTAAAAACATCACGGTGAAGACTACATATTTGATTATATGATGTTTTGCTCAATATTTTTGACAAGACATAATTACTATGGTTTTAAAAAGTTGAATTCTCTCCGAATAAGAGTAACTTGGAAAAATTCTAGCAAATCATAAACTTCTACCTTATTAAATTTGTAGTTGTTCTAGGGAATGAGCCTGGTGGCATCACATAGCTAGTCTAATATCAATCAGTGTTATACTGCAGAATTGACATTCATGTTTGTCAGAAGTGACAAGAAGGTGAAATGACTTGAGATGAAGCCCAATAGTGGAAAGAGAATTAGAAGTTTAAACCTTGAATCCACAGATATCAAGGTCCATAAAACCTAAAATGGGTATGGTTCATGACTAGTGAGTAAAACATTTTAAAAACTTTTAAAATTATAATGCCTTCATTTTTTTAATCTTGTGTGAGGCAAATAACTTTATTTCATGAAGATATTTTATTGGGTTTAAACAATGCTGGTCACTGGCTAACAATGTTGAGCAAATGGATTTAGTCAGTGCATAAAACTTCCACTTAAAAAATGTTTTTTCATAACCTTTAAATTGATCAAGTTGAAAAATTGTACAGACCAAAATGAACAATAATACACAGCAAATAAAAAGAAATAGTTGTGCAGTAATTTACATTGGGAAATGTGGACCAGAAAAATTAGTGATTTGTTAATGTCCTATGTAGAATTTTATGTGTGAAATTAAGCGATATTATAATTAGGTGACTGTGAAATGAAATTAAAACTAAAGTCAGTGATCTTAATAGAAATGTCTTCAAGTGATGGTAGGATAATGGACCCACACATCAGATCCAACTCAAAAGAAATTACACACCATGTTCAGTGTCCCTCTTAGGAAAAGAGCTGATAACTTGAACTTTTTTTTCTTCCATACCTATTTTTTTCCAACCATTGAAATTGTTATCCTTCAAGAAACATAACATTCCTTTAAAAGTTGGGCATAATAATATTGATTTTATTTTTCATAAAGATTGGTAATACTTGTTAATGGGATTACAAATTAGCATAACCACTATAGAAATCAAACTGGAGTTTCCCCAAAAGACTACAAGTTACCACCATATGACCCGCTATACCACTCCTCAATATTTATCCTAAAGAATTAAAGTTGGCATATGCACAAACTCATGTTTATAGCAGCACAGTTCACAATAGTCAAACTATGGAACCAGTCTAGGTGTCAATCAATGGATGAATGGATAAAGAAAATGTAGTATACATACACAATGGAGTTTTACTCAATAATAAAGATAAATGAAATTATGTCATTTGCAGGAAAATGGATGAAACTTGAGATCCTTAGGTGAAGTGAAATAAACCAAACTCAGGTCAGAGGTTTTATGTTTTCTCTTATGTAGAAGCTGGCGAGGATAAAGGAAAAGAATTCCAGGTGGTCAGGGGTAGGCAGTTATCTCACAACAATCAAAAGGAGATCAGTAGAGAAAAGGAACAAAAGGGTGGGAGGAGGATAAAGAGGAGGGAAGTGCAGGGAATTAATATTGGTCAAATTATATTGCTATATTGTGTGCACATACGAATTAGTGACAACAAATCATTATGTACTACTCTAATGCACCAACAAAAAATGAGGAAAGTGAGTAAAAAAGATTGGCAGTAGACAAGTCTTATAGTTTCATCTGGAAAATTTTATCAGAAGACAATCATTGTCAGATATCCACAGAGACTTATTTTAATGTAATCTTCTGGAAGATGTGCAGAAAGGAATGTGCAAATAAAAGATAGGGCTAATCAGAGCTCAGATATAATAATATCACCATTTTAAATTAAGTTATAGAATATCCATATCATTAACTAATGACTAATTACTTCTTATAAAAGAGAACAAAAATATGGAGTAAGAATTGGCTAAATATTATGTAGCTGGCAATATATTTGTGTTTGCTTATATATATATAAAGTTAAACAGTTTTAATTATAATATTTCATAAAAAGAGACATAAAAATTATAAAGAATCACATTATCATAGCCACATAAACCTTGTATAGACTACAACAAGCATCATGTATCTTGTACTGGGATTACCAGAAGGAAAAAATTACTTTAAGTAATTTAAATACTTTGTTATTTGTGTCACTTCATTTTCTACATTATTTTTCAATTTTTCACTATATTTACTTTATGGGAAATTAATTTAAAGTAATAATTAAACATTATTTTACCTCAGATTTTATATTTGCTTTAAAAAAACCTAAAGTACAACAATCCACAATCCTAAATATTCTTCTTCACATAAGTATATACTTCCTTTTTCATATAGAGTTCCACTGAATGTTGATTAAGTTTGAAAAGTTTATTCTTTGAAAGATGATTTATAAATGGAAAGTAAAGAATTAACAATTAATTTTAGTTTTTCTATTTAAATTCTTGTACTATTTAAATCAGCAAAATGTGTGAAGTCATAAATCATTCAACCAAGTAAAAGACTCTAGAACTTTTTTTTCCTTGGATTTGATGGAATAGGGAAATTACATTTAGATCTCATTTTTTATATTTACAGTAAATGATTAAAAGAGATTATATTGTATCCTAAGACTATTGTCATGGATGAGCAGAAAATGCAATATAGTTTTAACACTTTTTTGATAAAAATTTTCATCAAACCACTATGGATATAACTAAATAGTCATAAACATTTCCTATGTCCATTTGCCTAACATTTTTTTAAAAATGTCATTGTTGGAGAAAGTATCTTCAGTACAAAATGTCATACTTTACATCAAAATGTCAAACCTGTAAGAACAATTAGTTTTTTAATTCAATGTCTTTGGACCATTATTTATAGCACAACCTAGTGTACAAACACTTACATATACAAAATTTCATAAACAATTTCAAAATAATTACTAAACCAATGCAATAACCCTGTAGTTATACAATAAGTCAATTTGTTGATATGTAGAGAAATAAAGGGGAAAGGATAGAAGAACTGATGAGAGCAAAATGGAGCAAAAGAAATTTTGGCAGAAAAGCATGCTAATGGAAACATGGCTTTTAAGATTTTAAGACTACATTAGAGTTTTCAATTTAGGTAGACTCATATCATCCTTTCTATTTAGGTATAATAACATTACTGAAATATCAAAAATATGACACAGTGTCTCTTGTATTTGATATAATTTCTATTAAAATTATGAAGGCTAATTCTCAAATCAAGGCAATTTAAAAATCTTGGGAGAAAAGTACATTTAGAGTAAAGAAAATGAAACCACGAATCACTAACAGAATAATCCCTAAAATTAAAAATGAAATAGTGGTAGTTACCAAAAATAGAGAAATTAAGAGTTTTATATGTAGCATCCAAAATTCTTTAAAGAAAATACAAAGTAGATCTATCTGGGAGTTTAGGGGCAGGAATGAAAGGTTTTGGTCAAGAGTATATACTTTCTGTTAGGAGATAAACCAGTGCTCTTGCCTAACATACAGTATGGGTGGTGATAAATATGTTAATTTGATTTTGATAATCATCATACAATGTTTACATATGTCCAGTCATCACAATGTACACCTTAAATATGCAATATTTAAATGCCAAGTGAATATTGTTTTAACATAAATTTTAAAAAAAGAATTAAAAAAGTGGCATTGCATGTATTATAAATTCAGAATGAAAGTAGACTTGGAGATTCTAATAAATTCTAGGAACACACCAGACATGTGCCCAAACACTTAAAAGCCTATGAGAATGGTAAGAAACTGTTAACAAACTCTGCTATCATAAACCATTCAAACCCACTGGATATTGCAGCTACTATAAAGTAATAGGGGAGTCCAGCCAAGACCAAAGAGCATTATCACTAAGCAAATGTTTTTTTTTCGTTTGAGTTTCTAATTTGGGGGTGGGGGTAATAGCTTCTTTTAGCAAATGCTTAAAGAAATAAATGGTACCATAATTAAGATGCTGCCATAGAAAAACACAAAATATGTGAAATTACCTTTGAGGCTAGGCTATAGGCTATATTTTTAAAAGCAAAACAAAACAAAATTAAACAGAAAACTATTAGTAAAGAGTAAATAGTGAGCAACCAGCAGAGCTTGAAAAAATGGTGAGAAAATTGCTACAGCAGGTGGAGAGAGCATTAACCCTGATAGCTTTAATTGATGCAGGCAAAAAACAATTTTGTTCACCGATTTGAAAAGCTATTTAGGTCTGAAGAATGGTGGAGTAGAAAACTCCAAATTCCTGTTCCTCCAGAGAAACATTGAAAAGCAAACAGAAACTGTCAGAATTCTGGAAAGTGGACAAAAGTTTATAGTAATGAAACAGACACCAAATTAATAAAAATAAAAAGAGAACTTGAAAAAGACAGACAAACTTTTATTCATCTTTGGTTCACCTGCACCTGCTCCCAGGCTCAGGAAGGGTCAGGAAGACCAGCTTGGATTCCCAGAGTGGAACTCTTTCAGGTTTCAGAAAGAGCAGAACAGACATTATTCACAAGATTTTTGTGTTTGTCCATTCAAATTTGTGTGGATTTACATAAAGGACTGATGCTTCTCTCTGTTGTAACTACCTCAGAACTCTTCAAGGGAGTATCACCTGAAAACATAGCAAAGTGAAGAAAAGTCCACAGATGCCTGGAGTCAAAGAACATAGTGGAAACATGTGATAGACTGCCTAAAAGCTAAGAGATAAAAACCTAGGGAGATGGTTTCTTTGGGAAATTATGGCATTCAAAATTACCCAGAAATCCTGTGGTTAGAATGTTAGAATGTTATACACATGTTCAAGGAAGCATTCATGCCAACAAAGAACCTGATAAAACCCTACATCAAATACTAAATGTACAGCAACTGAAAAACAATAGAAATAGGTTAAGGAATTATGTTATCCTAGTATGGAGAACCAAATTTATGGAAATAAATCCTTTAGTAAAGTATACCTAAAATGTTTGGATTAAAAAAAAAATTAAAATGGATGCAATGTATTTATTCATGGGTATTTTTCCTTGTGGAAAAAAATGAATATCTCCAGAGTTTAGAAACAAATAAAAATTATTATGATAACTAAGATCAATATTTCCTGAGATATATCTTGCTAAATATTTGCAGTTTAAAGTTTGGATTAAATTACATCCTATAAAGAATAGAAGTTAAAAGTGGAAGAAGCCTGAAAATGGAGTCTTATGACAATCTCAAAGAATAACTGGGAGACTGGAAACATCATGGACTATAGATTAGAGACCTCTTGACTGAAAAAATTTACCAACTTAACTATTAAAAAATCAGATAATAAACAATTAAAAATTAAAAATGTACTATCAGTGGTGATATTTGCATTTTGAATCTTAAATCTTACTGGAGTGAAAAAGGAATAATGTCCCATGTGTGTCTTTAAAAAAAGTTTTAAGAAACATGATTTCAAAATCACAATTCATGAAGCAAATAAGAAAACTTCTACGTGCAAAATTCATAAGAAAAACAAACATAAAAACTGCTTTACAAAATCCTATGTATTGATATTTACAGATATAACATAA
Source organism: Ictidomys tridecemlineatus (assembly GCF_052094955.1). Lineage (NCBI taxonomy): Eukaryota > Metazoa > Chordata > Mammalia > Rodentia > Sciuridae > Ictidomys > Ictidomys tridecemlineatus. The sequence goes on along the minus strand of NC_135482.1, from coordinate 147,461,938 downwards.
AATAAAATAACTTAAAAAATAAATTAAATTATATAGAAAATGATCAAATGAATTTTAATGTAATAAATATTAATTCATAGGAATTAAAACCTAAAGTTTTAAATAAAAACCTATTTTCTGCTCCAAAATAGTCAAAAATAAATATGCATTAAATATATTAAGCATGAGATTAATTGAACTGGAATATAGAGTTAAATAAGAATAAGCAGATTGATATTCATAGAGAAGAAAACATAGAAAATATACTAAGAGACATAAAATGGTGGAAGTTCCAAATGAATAAACCAAAGGAGAGAATGGAGACGTGAATATGGGACAAGGATGATAGGGAGAAAGTTTTAACATTCAAGGCCTAAAAATATGACAAGATTGATGGACAAAGGGAATCATTTAATTTAGAAAATTTATAATGGGGGGGAGGTATAGAGAAAAGGAGAGAGAGACAAAGGGACGGACACACAGCTCAATATCATGAGTAAAAAGCAAAATGAGAACGTCAAAGAATCAAAGAAAAAATGTAGAGGACCTAATAAGGGTAATAATTTGCCTACCAGGGACATCTCAGAAGAAAATAGAATATAGAGGATTGAAATAATATCTTCAAAATGTTGAAAAAAAATCAACATAAAACTGAGCTTCCAATGAAATTATTTTTAAGAAATTATTGAATAATGATGTTTTCAAACAAGCACTTATGAAGAATGAACTAGCAATTATAGAAAAAATATTCATTTCAAGTAGGAAGGAGTGGAAAATGGAAGGTCCCTAGAGAGGCAGACAAGTATTACAAGTCTAGGGTTGGATTTTTGGCTCAGTGGTAGAGAGAGCACATGCCTTACACTGTGTTGGGTCCTCAGCACCACATAAAAATAAATAAAATAAAAGTATTGTGTTCATCTATAACTAAAAAAAAAAAGAAGAAAAGAAAAACAACAACAAAACAGTATTACTATTCTAAAACAAAAGCAAAAAAAATCTGTAATTTGTGGTTTAATAAATAATAGAAAATAATAACACAGCTTGGAAGAAAATGACTGAAGTTCGTAAATGTTTTTTATAATGCACTTATACTTTGTTAGATTAAATAAATTAAATATGCATATTTTATTTCCAGTATAAAATAAAATAATAACAATTAATGTTTGTTTTAGAGGAAAGGGTGAAAAGGTAAAGTAAAAAGAAAATGCGCATGTTTCAAGGAGCCAGGCTGGCAGAAGTTTAGATCACCAATGATTTAAATTTATTGTCGAGTACTAAAACTTCAATTTTGGGGCAGTACTTCAAATGATTTACTCTTACATTCACTTAATATATATTCTGCTTCTGAATAGGGAGTGATCACTTTGTTTGCCAGATTCAAAGATTTAGGAGAAATCTACAAATTTTAAAATCTAGTGTCATGAACCCAGATATTTTCATCCACATATGAGGGATTCATTCTTTACAATTAAAAGCTCTGACTTTGGCTTAGTGAATCTTCCTTGGTTAGGATTTAAACCTTCCTCAGAGCTCTGCTTTTCTGATGATGGTCCTCATACTCAGTTTTCTCCGCCCTCTTCTTGGAAGACATGGCATGTTCTTTACATGCAGCCTAATATGACAATTTAGCTTTCACAGTGGACTTCCAACTCTGATCTATACTAGCTATTTCAGCTTGCTAATCTAGTCTATCTATAGCTTTTTTATATGGTGGTCTGCATTATTGATTTCCTATTGCTCTATTACCACAGATTTGACATGCAGTTTAAGACAATGTTCTTGTCTTTACAGTTTCTGTGAGTTCTGAATTCCAAGTATCAATTAACTGGTTCCTCTGCTTAGGGTATTTCAAGACAGGGGCTAGTCCACAATCTCACCTGGAGGCTCTACTGAGGTAGAATTTGTTTCCCTGTTAATACCATTCATTTTACTCTATTTTATTTTTTTAGACTAAGATTTTTAATATTTTATTGTCCCTAGCAGAGCTAATGTTCCCATTCATAGAGTGGCCTTGATGTTTGAGAGTTGACAATGTATTTAATTGCTTCCTTAAACAAAAGAGACTCTAGAAATCTGGGAGCCGCAGTCTTTTGTAACATATTTCATTATAACATACAGAGGATCATATACATACCGTTATCTATTGTGTTTGCTATAATCTATTGAATTGAAGCAAGGGGAGAAAATAACAACATTGTAAAGAATAGGATGTGGGGTTAATGGCAGCCACTCCAAGAGCCTGTCCACCACAGGTGTCAGTCATAGTTACTCTTTAAACACTAATTTTCAAATGCTTGATATGGTGCACCAACTAGTAAACCAACATAGCAAAATATTATGATTCAACATTTTTAATAACGGTTGTTTTACTACCTCCTCTCAGAGAGGACGTGCGCTTCATCCACAGCATGAGGGCATCTTTGTTGCTACCCAAATAGTTAGTGATACCAGTCCAAAACTTCTGTTTATGGCTGATGCTTTTAGATAACTTCTAATACCAGTTTATGTGCTTTTTTTTTTCAGGAAGCAGATTCTGATACGAATATTTAAGGATGGTGTTTTCCATGGGGAGGCCTTCCAATCAACATACACAGGAGAAAGGACAGGCTGACCCAGCCTCCCTCATTGCACAAGCAGAACAGAGCTGAAATGACCAATCTTTTCCTAGAAATACTGACTTTATGCTCCCACTGCATTCAATTATTGGATCTGAGTATCTCTAGAGTAGTGTGAATTGATATGATAAAACTTCATGAAGCTGAGTTAATCTCTGCTGATGCTAGAAGCTTTGGTCTCTCAAAAACATCCCTAGCAATTGAAGCAATAGTTACTTCCTTGAAGGGAGAATTGGGTGTTCATATCTGAGTCTAAAACTATCACCTGCTTCCTCTTCAGTAGGAAGAATCTCATTCTACCATATACTGGATATAATTACTCCTTATGTCTCCACAGATGAGCCCCTTCGTGGACTTTTCCTAGCCTAAGAACAAGTGCTTTGCCCAAATTTATGTTTATGTTAATTTATGTTAATTTATTTATTTATGCCCTCTCTGAGGGCAGCCTGTAAGTAAATATCTGATCAATGTTGGTTAAGAGGGAAAAGAATGGCCCTATCACCTCAATTGAGGAAACACCAAAGACCCATCCTAGTTTCAGATTTCTTTATGGTATTATCTAAGGTCTCTTCTTTTCTGTATTCTCTTTCTTTGTATATTGTCAGGAGCTGGGAATGAATCATTGATTTAAAATATGTAAACCTAGACAATGAGATGCCACTTCTGAGAATCCTTCCAGTATGAGAATGCCAAGGGAAATCCCTATTTGCAGGTGACTCCTATGAACAGGGAGAATTTCATGCTTGTCATGGAATTTAGTGATTTAAATGCCTTGAATTAAAATCCTAGCTGCCTAGAGATAGAAGAGATGGGTGCAAACTGATAAGCTCCTACTAAGCTGTGATGCTTACAACTTTGTCCTGTTTTCCTCAAGAATCCCTTTGATATTTAAAACTTACATAATAAACACAGGAGTCTCACTCATTGTTGGATCAGACCCCACCAGAACTGATTTACCCACCGAATCCTACTTTTTATCTGTAATCAAGTCTTTGTCTTTATTTCAAATAATTTGTTATTTTTTCCAATTCGCCCACAGCTTGAGCTTGGAGAACTAGTGCACATTGCGGTGACAGTACATAATTCATATGTTGAGGACTTACAGACACATCTCGTATGGGTTCTAGATCCTTTATCCAACTGTTATTGACAATTCTACTTTCATGTCTAATACGTATACTGAACTCAACATGCTCAAAAGAAAACCTGATTTCCTCACTGTGGTCATGCTTCAATAAAACAGTTTCATTTTGCTTAGCATAGTAGTCTTCAGATCCACCCATTTTTCCAGAAAATATCATAAATTGTTCTTTTATGGCTGAGTAATATTCCATTGTGTATATATACCACATTTTCTTTATCCATTCATCTGTTGTAGGGCACCTAGGTTGGTTTCATATCTTACTTTTAGCTGCTATAAACATTGACGTGGCTGTATCACTGTAGTATGCTAACTTTAAATTATTTGGTTATAAACCAAGGAATGGAATATCTGGATCAAATGGGGGTTCCATTCCAACTTTTCAGAAGAATCTCCATACTGCTTTGCAGAGTAGTTGCACCAATTTGCAGTCCTACCAGCAATATATAAGTGTACCCTTTCTCCCACATCCTGGCCACATTTATCTTTACTTGCACTCCTGATTTCCCTTCTGACTGGAATGAAATAAAATCTCACTGGTTTTATTCTGCATTTTTCTAATTGCTAGAGATGTTGAACAGTTTTTCATGTATTTGTTGACCATTCATATTTCTTCCTCTGTAAAGTGCCTGTTCAGTTCCTTTGCCCATTTATTGATTGGATTATTATTGATTTTTTTTTTTGGTCTTAAGTTTTTTGATCCTGAAAATTAATGCTCTATCCGAGGTGTAGGTGGGAAATATTTTCTCCCATTCTGTAGGCTGTCTCTTCAGGTTCTTGATTGTTCTCTCTGGTATGTGGATGCTAACACACAACAAGGGGGAGGTGAGAATAGAAATTCAGCAGATTAGACAAAGGGGAATGGAGAAAAGGGAGGGAGGACAGGAAATAGGATAGATAGTGAAATGAATCTGACTTAATTTCCTATGTATATGTAAAAATACACCACAGTGAATCTATACATCATGTACAATGACAAGACTGGGATCCTAATTAGAATAAGATGTACTCTGTATTTGTATAAATATGTCAGATTATATTATTATTTGTCTTGTATAACTAAAAAGAAAAATAAATTTAAAATATTTAAAAAATACTGGAAATAAAGTGTTTTGTCCAGGATGTGTCTTTCAATAGAAAAAGGAAAAGAAAAAAAAGCAGTTTAAATGGCAATATTCTCCATATCAGTATCATCACCATGTCTGGGTTTCTTGCAAAAAAAAAATCAAATATGACCTTTTTGATTCCTCTTCTTGCCATCATTCTCTAAATCCAGTTCATTAGGAAAAACTGTCAACCCTATCTCCAAAAGGAAATAGAATCATAGCAATTCTCACAGGCACCATCATCATTTTTGTTCTGGAAGTCTGGCTGAACATTATAGCTGCTATTTGTTCCATCTATTCATTTACACCAGTAATCTATTCCTTATGCAAAGCTAACTGGGTATTTTTAAATGATAAATGACATCTGTCCCTCTCATGCTTAAATCTTCAATTACTTATGCTTTGCCTTTGAATAAAAATCATGTTTCTTATCACAGCTTACATTGCTCTAAATTATCTATACTCTGTCCAGCTCACCAATCTGGACTATTCTTTTAAGATTGACTGTTTCAACTCCTCTGGCCTTTTTCATATTCCATAACAATGCAGTTTTGTATTCAATATGGAGCCTGTGCAAAGACTGATAACAGTATCTCAGTATCCATCCTTCTCTTCTTGCTACCTGTAATATAACCACTGAATTGTAGATGATAATATTCCTGGAAGTTATGAACTGCATTTTCAGCCTCTTATTGAGTTGTGACCAAATTCAGGCCAGTATAAAGAGGACAGAGATAATATATAGTGCCTTCATGTCTTCCATTTCATGAAGTCTGCTGTCCTGTGCTCTCTTTTACACTCCATAGTAGTCATGAAATGACTGAAACAACCCTTAGAAGACTGTTACTGAAGATGATAGAGCCCCAAATAAGTTCTAGACCACAAATCCTGGTGTTAAGCAAGAAGCAACCACCTTATTTAAGTCAGAGTTTCTTCACCTAGGATGTTGTTTGATCAAATTTTTGCATATCTTTCATCTTTTTTTATATCTGATCAAATGTCCCCTTAATTGAGATTTCTGCCTTTCAACCTGTTCTAAGATGCTCTTTGTTCATTCAGCACTAATTACAATTTCTGGGATTTTTTAAAGATATATTTCATTTTGCAAAGAATAAATCTTTCTAACTAATTCTCTACTGTCAACATAGCAATCCCAAACATAGAGTAGGTATTCACTGAATTTTGTGAAATGTGAGTAGGTAGAAATTACCTTTTATTTAATGATTTTCCTGACTTAATGAAAGTGAATTATACAGTAATTTAAGCAGTAAATTATTTTTATTTTTTTTCTTTGCTTAATGGCAAGATATCCATACCATGTTTTTTTATGAATTATTATGCACTGTACTGAACATACTTTTCTAGAAGAATTTAAAAAAGAATTTAAGAAAATAAGTAATAGAAAAGATTGAAAAAAGAAAAACAACTTTGGGGTATTTATCACATATTTGCACATATTATAATACATTTTTATATCTGTTGCAATTATTACATATGACTTATGATGTACTAAATATTGTATATGACTGGAAAGCATCACTGAGATTTATTTCAAAATGAGAAAGAGTTATACCAAGTCTATTGTTTTTCCGGGACCTTTCTTATTTTCTTATTTTCCGGGAACTTTCTTATTTTCTTATTTTGCCATAGGATGTAGAATAAAATGTTCTCCTGTTTATCATCATACATAAAAGATTCTGCCTAGCAGAGAACATCGATAATGGCAAAAAGAACATAGCCAGGAAACCAAAGACAAAAGTCAGTGTTCTGATAGAGAAATGAATAGAAAGCCACAGCACCCCAGGTCAATCCTATTATCTAATAAATAGTTCAGTAAATATTTTTTCAGAGGATAATGTAGAAAAATATCTACTTTTAGAAATTAGTGTTTCCTAAATATTACCTTAAGCAAGAACACAAACATGAGGAATTCTCCAACTATGTTTTTAAAATAATTCATGAAAAATAACCAATTATTCTTACACATATCCTCTGTTAATAAAGAAAAGAAGAAAAGGTAGAAGAATACATACAAGAAAAGAATGAAACTGTTTTCATAATTTCCTCAGTGAAGATAAAGTTGAGTTGTGTGGGCAGCAACACTATATATATATATATATATATATATATATATATATATATATATATATATATATATATATAAACATGCATATATCCAAACTGATAAATATAAGCTATTTTATGAGTTTTATACTCAAATATATTCAAGCAAAATTATATACAATTTTTTATATATAAATGCACTATGTTTACATTGCATACTGTGGGAGGTTTGAAGGACTTGTTGGCTAAGCAAAGAAAGAGATAAGCACCAGGTGGCACTAGTACAAGAAAGCTTCATTGGATGATAACTGAAAGATCTGCTTGCAGGGGAACTCACAATGATTCTGTTCAGGGGTTGCTATTAAGAGGAGGAAAAGAGTAGGGGAACCTCAGGGGAGAAGGAATCCCAGGAGACACTTATGTGTCTGTCCATATAAATCAGCTGCATGGAATGGAGTGAGTCAGCTCTGAAGAAGAGCAGCAGCTTGGAGAATTTGGACCCCAGAGGCTTAGGAATACCTAGCAGATTTAAGGCATTTTTTAATGCAGAAGAAGAAAAGGAGGAGGAGGGGGGGAGAAGAAGGAGGAGGAGGGGGAAGAAGGAGGAGGAGGGGGGGAGGGGAAGGAGGGGGAAGGGGAAGAAGGAGGAGGAAGAGTGAAGGAAGAGGGAGGAGGAAGAGGGGAGGAAGAGGGAGGAGAAAG